>NC_133788.1:24915756-25008599 GCF_003597395.2 Chelonoidis abingdonii
GGGCAGAGGGGGGGGGGGCAGGGAGATGACAACTATATGTCCTGTTGAAGCTGTTCCACTTTGGTTAAATATCTGAAAAGTCACTAGGCCAGAGAGTTATTATTCTACTGCCTGGTGGTTAGGGAACTCACTTCAGAGGGTCAGAGACCCAGAATCTAATCCTCCACCACTCCAAGGACTCTACACAAAGTGGAACAGCTTCAAAAGGAGAGAATGAGGGAGAGTCCCACATCAGAATATCCCTACAGTTCAGCAGCTGGAAGAAATTACTTATTCCCTAACAACAGGTTACAGCAGATAAAACCTAGATCGTTCCCCAAACTAAAGAAAAAATTCTTTTAGACAGTCAATGAATTCTGCAAATTCAAAAGGTACAAATCTATTACATTAATAGCAACCGTGAATGGTTCACCTGCAACCCTACTAGAGTTGTGAGGGTTCCGAAAAAAATTACACCTCCCCATCTCCCCGCCCCTCCCCCAAGACCCACTATAGAAAAGTTGGAAATTTTGGGGACAAATTGCAAAGCAATTTATGAAATATTCTCTCAGAATTAATAATGAAAAAATTAGGGTAATGTTTAAAATAATGTTATTGCTGCCCTTCAAAATGCTTTCTATTAACAACTGAAAAATTTAAAATTAATAAACTGTTTCTCGAGACACAGTTTCTTCTGGGGTCCCCCTCATTGTGTTAGGCCAAGTCTTTTATTATATTATTTCTGAACCCAAAATATATAGCTTTCATTTTAGCTTACAATATTGAAGATTTTTATTATCAAAATTTTGTATTTTTCCCCATTGTCAACAGCAAAAAAATACACCTAGGTACCTAAGTGTCAAATGTAAAGAACAAGCAGAAATTAAAAACAACCACCTGGGTGAATTTAGTTCTATCCCTAC
Organism: Chelonoidis abingdonii; assembly: GCF_003597395.2. Taxonomy (NCBI): domain Eukaryota; kingdom Metazoa; phylum Chordata; order Testudines; family Testudinidae; genus Chelonoidis; species Chelonoidis abingdonii. The sequence goes on from NC_133788.1 coordinate 24,916,659, forward strand.
TTCTGCCAGACTTCCTATGTTATAATGGACAAGACACCTCAACAGAAAGTTTGCATATTCACTACTGATTATGAAAGCAACGAAAACTCAATATGCCCAGCTCTGGCAGTAAGACTGAAGAAATGTCCACAGGGGTATCAGGTAGGGGGTGGTCCTGCCTCCTAACCCCACCACTCTGCTGATTCGCTATATGGTCCTGGACAAGTTACTTTGCCTCTCCATCACAGTTTCTGCTTATAAAAGCCAGAGCTGGCATTAGGAGGTAGCAAGCAGGACTGGTGCCCAGGACCCCACACCACAGGGGGCCTTGCAAAGCGAAATTGCTCAGGTTTCAATTTCAGCCCAAGGTGGCAGGGTTCAGGGCCCCGGGCTTCAGATACAAACATAAAACAGATACAACATTTACTTGCACACATTTCAAGTGTTTCAAAATAACGAGTTAATGTCTATATGGTGCTTTGTATGTATGAGGTCCTATGAAGATGCTAACTATTCTGAAAAACAAGGTCCTAGGTGTCCCAAATTGGGAAATAATTAGCAAAGGAATGCAAAATTAGTAAAGACCAAGTTATGGCCTTAAGTATCCCTGTGGCTCAAGTCCCAGCCTGTTAAATGGGAATAAATACTCTGCTGTCTCGCAAGGGAGTTGAGAAGAAATATTCACTGATGTTTGTGAGGCTCAGATTTGTGAGGACCACAGAATAGCCATGAATAAATAAATAACTGTATTTTCACTGTAGCATTTGGATGCTGTGAATAAGGTATTGGGCTAACCACTGAACAAGGCTTCAAGGAAATACTGAAGAGCTGCCTTATTCCCTGAGCACCATCCATCTTGCACAGAGAATGAGGTAACGATCCTGTGGAAAAAAACACAGTTTGTGATCACATAATTAAACAATTTTATCATAATGCATATGCAGAAGGGGGCAGATTTAAGCTTGGACAGGCAACAGTAAATCTGGCATTTCCTAAGATTAGAGTACTAAATTTTGCAAACTAAACATGCTTCCAGAGAAGACTAACTTTACATACAAATAGATTTTTAAGGCCAGACTGGATCATTATTTTCATCTAGTCAGAGTTCCTGCATAACAAAGGCTGTGGAATCTCACTAGTGAGTCCTGCATCACCACCATAACTATTGGATAAGCTACAACATATTTTTTAGAAAGACATTTTGATTTAAAGATTTCAAGTGATAGCAAATCAACCCTCCACACATTGTTCCTTTGGTTAATTCCCTTCACTGTTACAAGATTTTCACCTAATTTCTAGTCTGAATTAGTCTAGTTACAAGCTCCTGGATCTTATTATGACATCTTTGTTTGCTAGATTAAAGAGCGCGCTATCAGAAATGTTTTCCACATGTAGGTACTTGCAGACCAAGATCAAGTTACCTGTTAACCCAAAAAGGGCATTAGCCCATTATACACAGAAAACACCAAAACTGCTATACCATATCAGACTAGAAATTCATCTAACCCAGTGGCTCTCAACCAAGAGTCTGGGGCTCTCTGGGGGACTGCAGATTTCAGGGGGTCTGTCAAGCAGGGCCAGTATTGGACTCGCTGGGGCCCAGGGAAGAAAGCCAAAGCCCCACCATGCGGGGCTGAAGCCCGGGGCCCTGAACCCTGCCACCTTGGGCTGAAATTGAAACCTGAGCAATTTCGCTTTGCAAGGCCCCCTGTGGTGTGGGGTCCTGGGCACCAGTCCTGCTTGCTACCTCCTAATGCCAGCTCTAGCTTTTATAAGCAGAAAAAAGTTGTCGTGGCACAGGTGGGCTGTGGAGTTTTTAACAACATGGGGGGAGGCTCAGAAAGAAAAAGGCTAAGAACCCCTGATCTAGCCATCTCGGAAAAGGGAATTAGGGAATAAGTAAAGTTGCCTAATTAGGGAAGAAGGAAAGTTATTTTTCTGACCTCCCTTATATAGGAATTAAGAACAACAACATAATTATGGCCATACTGGGTCAGACCAAAGGTCCATCTAGCCCAGTATCATGTCTTCAACGCTGGTAAATATCAGGTGCCCCAGAGGGAATGAACAGAACAGGTAATCATCAGCACTGATCCACCCCCATCACCCATTCCCAGCTTCTGGCAAACACAGGCTAGGGACACCACCCATGCCCATCCTGGCTAATAGCCACTGATGGACCTATACTCTGTGAACTTATCTAGTTCTTTTTTGAACTCTTATAGTTTTGGCCTTCACAACATCCTCTGGCAAAGAGTTCCACAGCTTGACTGTGTTCTGCGAAGAACTTCCTTTTGGTTGTTTTAAACCTGCTGCCTATTAATTTCGTTTGATGACTCCCTAATTCACATGTTATGAGGAGCAAATAACACTTCCTTATTGACTTTCTCCACACCAATCATGATTTTATAAACCTCTATTGTATCCCCCCCTTGGTCATCTCTTTTCCAAGCCGAAGTCAGTCTTATTACTTTGTCCTCATATGGCAGCTGTTCCATACCTCTAATCGTTTTTGTTGCCCCTTTCTGTACCTTTTCCAATTCCAATATATCTTCTTTGAGATGACGCAGCTACACCTGCACTTAGTATTCAAGATGTGGGCATACCATGGATTTATGTAGAGGCAATATGAGATTTTCTGTCTTACCTATCCCTTTAATGATTCCCAACATTGTTAGCTTTTTTTGACTGATGCTGCGCATTGAGTAGATGTTTTCAGAGAACTCTCCAAAATAACTCCAAGATCTTTCTTGAGTGGTAACAGATAATTTAGATTGCACTATTTTATATGCATAGTTGGGATGTTTTCCAATGTGCATTACTTTGCATTTATCAACATTGATTTTCATCTGCCATTTTGTTGCCCAGTCACCCAGTTTTGAGAGATCCTTATGTAACTCTTCACAGTCTGCTTGCGACTTAACTATCTGCAAATTCTGCCACCTCACTGTTTATCCCTTTTTCCAGATCATTTATGAATATGTTGAATAGGACTGGTCCCAGGACAGAATCCTGGGAGACAGCACTATTTACTTCTCTCCATTCTGAAACCTGACCCATCTATTCCTACCCTTCGTTTCCTATCTTTTAACCAGTTACCAGTCCATGAGAGAACCTTCCCTCCTATCCTATGACAGCTTACTTTGCTTAAGAGCCTTTGGTGAGGGACCTTGTCAAAGGCTTTCTGAAAATCTAAGTACACTCTATTCACTGGATCCCCTTTGTCCACATCCCTGTTGACACCCTCAAACAATTCTAGCAGATGGGGTGATTCTCCTTTACAAAAAACACGCTGACTCATCCCCAAGAAATTACGTTCATTTGTGTGTCTGATAATTCTGTTCTGATTGAAGGTTTTTAAATGGACAACCTACCCTAAATTCTCAATTATTGAGGGACAATCTTCACTCACTGATATATTTTGCTTTCCACAACCAACTCTCTGTATAAACTTTTCATGAGTGATGTACTCAAATACTTGGATGCTAATATCTAAACTGTATTAATTTTATTCACCTAAATTTGGGTTATTGCTGATGATGCACTACATGTGTCTTGTGACTTTTAAAACATGCTTTGTATTTGTGGATAATCTACGTCCTATACTCAGATGTACATTCTTCTCACCCTGTGTACTATATAATTTTTTAACATTAGTTTTAACCAGTTTGACCAACACTCAAGTCAGGCTTATTGATCTATAATTGCCAGGATCATTCCTGGAGCCCTTTTTAAAAATTTGGCATCACATTAGCTATCCTACAGTCATTTCGTACAGAAGCTGGTTTAAATGATTGGTTACAAACCACAGTTAGTAGTTCTGCAATTTCACATCTGAGTGCCTTCAGAACTCTTGGGTGAATAGCATCTGGTCCTGCTGACGTATTACTGTTTATCAGTTTGTTTCAAACCCCCCCTAAGGACATCTCAATCGGGGACAGTTCCTCAGATCTGTCACCTAAAGGGATGTCTCAGGTTTGGGAACCCCCTCACATCCTCGGCCATGAAGACTGATGTAAAGAATTCATTTGGTTTCTCCCCAATGGCCTTATTATCCTTGAGTGCTCCTTTATCATCTTCACTGTCCAGTGACCCCATTGGTTGTTTAGCAGGCTTTCTGCTTGTAATATACTCCAAAAAATTTTTTGCTATTACTTTCAGTCTTTGACTAGCTGGTTTATACAGTAATACATGAGTTTATATTGCTTCCTCTTTTTTTTTTTTTTTTAAATTCTTGCCATTATCTCTGTGTGATGTTCTTACCCATATATTCCATTCATTTTTTAATCCTCCTAAGGTCTTTGCTTCAGTGATATTCTTAAATATTTATTATCTTCAAAGGACACTTATGTTCAACCAATATTGAACATTTAAGAATGGTCTTAGTGTAACACAATAAAGCTTCAGTTTGACACACAACTAAACAAAGTTAATATGTAAAATGAAGAAACGGCATTAAGTTAGACAAAGCAATCTCATTGCCTGAACAAGATGTGTGTCTGTTACAATGACAATTAAAATTTAACAAAAACTACAACTTCTGATTTTAATAAATCCACCTTGATTGTGGCTAAGTCAGCCAGATCTCATTTACAAGTTGTTTCCCAAACAATGTTTTGTATAAACAATGTCACTTCAAGTAGGTTATTCTTTACTTTGAGGCAACAGCTTTAGACCAGTGAGAGCATCCAAGGTATGCAAGGACTGGCCCACGTTGTGTTTTACTATTTACATTACAAGATGCATTGTTTGGTAAGCAGTTTATAAAAATACCAGGGGACAGCATGGTTTAGTAGAAAGGGCACAAGACTTGGGAGTCAGGAAACCTGGGGTCTCTTCCCAACTTTGACACTGATCTACTGTGTGATCTTGTACAAACCATTTTCAAATCATTATGCCTCAGTTTCCCCATCTGTAAAACTTAAGATACTTACATTTCAAGATCTATAGATAAAAAGGGCTATAGAGATGACAAATTATCTTTTTGCATTGTTGATACCACCACAGTACTTGATATCGCAATGCAGGTGCATGTGTTCCCCACATATGCAATGAATATGCCAAGGTAAGCACAGATACAAAAATGCATTTCTAGCAATGATTTTAACCTGACATACTTCCTTTAATTTATTTTACAAAGCCATTCCAACAAACCGCTTTGGACTCTACAAATGCTACATTCTAGCACAGCCTGATTAACAGAAAAATCTCATTACCAGCCATAACACCTCTTGAACTAACCAGTTCTGCTCCCTTTTTCCTGAACAGACATTCACAGACGCACAAAAAGCAGATGGTGAATCTTCTCACCAAAAGGCAAATCCTACAAATTAATATTCTTATCATCAGGAGGGCTGGTTACTTTGCACTGCAAATGCCTATTGCAGAATTTGAAAAGTTACCAGACACTAAGAGGAAAGATGTACCACCAGGGAAATGTCATGCAGAGATGCATACCTCAAAAAGCCACGGAGAAGGATGGAGAAATATCTACCAGAGTGCTGTTCACAGACCCTGCTTGGGGCTCCAAATTGGGCCTGAGCTACACACGTTTTCCCAGCATAGCTAGATTGTTCAGGATCATGAAAGGGAAAATAAAAAAAAAAAAAAATAAAGAAATCACACCCCTAACTAACATACCTAGCAAAAACCCTAGCGTTGCCAGCAAAAGCCTTAGTGTTGATGTAGTTACCAGCAAAGAGTGCTTTTGTGGATATATGCTACATCTACACTGTGATTTGCCAATATAACAGGTAACCTAGTATTGTTAACTAGGCCTTATGCATCAGCCACTGTCTACAAGATAGACAATATTTTTTAAACCCTTCTCTAGCTACCGGAAAGAACAAATTTTAATTCTGAATTACTCTAGCACAGTGGCGCTCAACCTTTCCAGATTACTGTACCCCTTTCAGGATTCTGATCTGCCTCACTAACCGCCAAGTTTCACCTCACTTAAAAATTACTTGCTTACAAACTGAGACATCAAAATACAAAAATGTCAAAGCACACGATTACTGAAAAATTGCCTACATTCTCATTTTTACACACAATAATAAATCAAATTGAATATTTTATTTACATTTCACTGTACAGCATATAGAGCAGTATAAACAAGTCAGTGTATGAAACATTAGTTTATACTGACTTTGCTAGTGCTTTTTCTGTCGCATGTCGTAAAACTAGGCAAGTATCTATGAGTTGATCTAGCCCCTGGAAGACCTCTGCTACCCGCAAGGATACACAGAGCCCTGCCTGAGAACCACTGTTCTAACACTCCCCCAAACCTCATGGCTATTCCAAAGGTAAACATTTCCTTGACTTATCACTTCTTAGGGCTCCATTTTGTGTCTCCCCTGTCCCCGCAAATATATCTATCAGTGCTTGCATGTATTGCTAATAGTAGTAGCACCAGAGAGAACCTGACCTAGTTCTTGTCAGTTTTACTGCCCCCCCTTCTGAACAGCAGTAATAGTAGGAAAGATCCTGATCAATTTTTGTCCTGTCACTTGAGAAAGCTATGACCACCAACTAAGGCAACAGAGCCGACTGATCAGAAAACCTGTATTCTATAGATTCAGATAGTTTTTACTCACAAGTGACAAATTAATTTAGTTTTAAATGAGAGGCAAGTGTTCAAAGCAAGCATGACAAGCAGATTTTTCAAATGATGCCAACAGCAAATATTACCTAAGTGTAGGTTCAGGAAGAATAGCCTTAGTGCTCAGAGATATTTAATACCTTACAAATATTTAAATCAGCACAGCCCATGAACTTTAAAGAAAAAAAAAAAAAGACTTAGGAATTTCCCCCCCTAAAATACAGTAATTTTAACCATAAGGTGACAGACTAATAAGATTTACATTTACTGCAGGCAGGGAGAAGTATACTGTATTTAATAAACTCCATAGCGTATACCGGGGGAGTAGAGAGGGTAACAAAAAATCAATCTAAAAAGACACATTGCCAAACTATGGTTGGCAAAAGAGGGCGAGGCACCTTCGAGGCCAGGTCTGGGAAGGAGGGGTGAAGGTAAAGGAGGGCCTACCAAGGGCCAGGAATCCCGATCACCGGGGGAGTGGGGGGGGAGTGTCCTGGACGTTAACTGCGACGAAGGGACCTGGCCCCCACTCCACAGGACTCAACCACTCTGAACCAGCCCTCTTTGACCCACTGCTGGGCAGGGCTCGAGTAAGAGGAACCACCTTTGCCCGCGTTAGTGACGGCACAAGAAAGGACATAGGGTCCCTTTGTCGGGCTCCATCGAGCCGGGTGGGACAGGTCCCACCCGCCCGACTCGCCCTTCCCCGCCACCATTTTATTCCCCGTTATTGTCGCCGCCGACCCCCACCACAGCCGAGCAAAGACACCACTCACTAGGACTAGGCCTCCTGTCCACCCTAGTCCCTTACTCCTGGCCCCTCCAACCCCGCTGGGCAATCCCAGTCGCCATTTTGTTCGTGCCCCCCTCCGCCGCCTCTGCCCCCCTGCCCAGCCGCCGCCATTTTGTGGCCGCTCCCTCCCTTTTCCCCCGGCACTACCCGGCCCGCCCGTCCTCCCGGCTCTCACCATCATAGCGCTCAGCCTGCTCAGCTAGCTTAGCCTGGTACACAAGGTCCTCCCGATCGTCCATGTCCAAGAGACGGGGCGGCGACGGGGACTACACGGGCTGGATGGAGACTGATGAGTTCGGGACGCTCAGTCGCTCCCAACACACTGTTCTCCTGGCAAAGATGGCGGCGATAGCACCGCCTCCTGCTATATCCGGGTACTTCCGCCAGCTAACGCATGCGCATCGCGCACCCACCATGGCAACAGCGGCTCCCTGGCAACCGGCGGGAGGAGAGAGACTTAGGGGTGAGGTCCGACGCGCCGTCACGTCTCCAGCGGCTGCGAGGCCCCGGAAGCGTGCGGGAAGGGAACTGTGGCTGGGCTATGAGGGGTAGGGCCCTTGGCACTGTGATGGTGGTGTGAGGGTGAGGGGCTGCTGGCACTCTTAGGATTTAGCGGTTGAGGACCCCCTGGAACTGATATATGGTGGAGGGGGTGATGAGGGGCCTCTGGTGCTCCTGGGAAATGAGGGAGAGAGGAGGTCCTGAGGTGTTAAATGGGAGTTTAGGGGCCCCTGCACTAGGATATAGTGGGTGAAAGGCCCTTGGCAGGGATAATGGCGAGGGAGGGGGGCCTGTGGCACTAATGAGAAATGGGAGGGACAGGGGCCTGTGGCACCCAGATATGCGGGGGGGGGTGGGGGGGGCTGAAAGACCCCTGGCACTGAGCGGGTGGGTAAGGAGGAGTCAGGATTCCTTGGCAGTGGGTTGTGGGTTTACGTGATACGTACCTGTAACTACAGTAACCATTGAGACTACTGATTTATGCCAACACCCTCATTTTTACTGTTCCCTTGTTCCCTCACACCCATTGTGTGTTCATTCACCTGTTGCATTTTGTCATAGCCCTGGAGCTGTGTGGGCCGACAGGGAATGTGTGTCTGTGTTACTCATTTACAATTAGAGAGACAAGGTGGGTGAAGTAATATATTTTAGTGGACCAATTTCTGTTGGTGGCTATGTCTACACTAGCACCTTTGTCAGTATAACTTATGTTGTAAGATAAGTTACACTGACAGAAACACCAGTGTGGACAGAGCTTTGTCATTCAGAGATGCTCTCCTGCTGAAAAAGCTATTGACAATCATTGGAGGTGGTTTAATTACATTAATGGGAGAGTTCTCTGCATCAGTTCAGCTGTGCCGCTGTAAGCTCACTAATGTAGACATGGCTGGTGAGAGAGACAAGTTTTCAAGCTTACCAGAGGCATAGCTAGGCATTTTAGTGCCTGGGGCATGCAAGCATATTTGTGCCCCCTTCCAGTTTTTTTTCATCATTTTTCCACCTCCCGAAGATCTGTGCCCCGGATGGCTGCCCAGCTTACCCTACCCTGGTTATGGCCCTGCAGCTTACATAGAGCTCTTCTTCAGGTCTGAGGGAAAAAACTCCCAGCATCACTTCACAGCTAAATGCAAGGTGGAACAAATTGTTTTGCATAAGTAGTTAGCACATATTGTAAGGGACCATTCAAAGAAAGCAGAGTAGTCTGTTCACATCTTTGGAATCATAGAACAACAAAGGGGGGTTAGTGTATTACAGATTGTTGTCATAATCCAGAGTCTCTGTTCACTACATTATTTTTAGTATATAGCAAAGTAATTAATTTTAGATCCCAAGCTCATATTTTGAAAGTGTTCGGGTTTTCTCTGAGGATGGAAACTGATAGGACTGCCCTCATAGTTGTGAAGAAAACCTTGAAAATGTGATCCAGGGGTCACATAAGGTTTCAGCCCTAGAATGCAAATAAAAAATTCCAAATCTATTATTTGTTTTTAATATAATGATGATTTTTCAATGCTCGGTGTTGGCAATGCTAAGGTTTTGAGAAGGAAACTTATAGCACTAATCAATTTCAAGCAAACGCAATCATTTTTTACTTTTTCATAGCTATATCTTAAAAGACTTTCTCATGGACATCTCCCCTCTAATTTGTAATTAATATCCCTGTGGCAACTACAACAATTGTTTCCATGAAGAAATAATATGAGAAAAGTATGTACAGTTTTGTTTTTATTAATAGATTATAAGGGCAAAAAGAGACCACTGTGATCATCTAGCCTGACTTCTCACACAACACAGGCAATAGGACTTCCTTGAATTAATTTCTGTTTGAATCACAGCATATCTTTTAGAATAATTTCTAATCTTGATTTAAATATTTCCAGTGATAGAGATTCCACCACAAATGTTGCTGAGTTGTTCTAATGATTAATTATTCTGTTACAAATTTGTGCCTAATTTCTAGACCAAATATATCTAACTTAAACTTTCGGTGATTGGTTTTTGTTATGCCTTTCTCTGCTAGATTGAAGAGCCCTCTATTATAAAATTTCTGTTCAGTATATAGGTATTTATACATTGTATCACATCACCCCTTCACCTTTTCTTTTATAAGATAAATGGGTTGATCTCTTTTAGTTTTTCTCTAGGAAGTATGTTTTCCAGCGCTTTAATCATTCTCATGGTTCTTCTCTGAATTCTCTCCAATTTGTCAACATCCTTCTTGAATTGTGGGCATGAGAATTAGATATGGTATTCAAGTCAACTACAGTAACTCCCCACTTAAAGTCGTCCTGCTTAACGTTGTTACGTTGCTGATCAATTAGGGAACATGCTTGTTTAAAATTGTGAAATGCTCCCTTCTAATGTCATTTGGCAGCCGCCTGCTTGCAGGAAGAGCAGCCCATTGCACTAGCTGGTGGGGGCTTGGAACCAGGGTGGACCGGCATCCCCCCATCAGCTCCCCACTCCCTTAAGTTCCCTGTGCAGCATCTGCCCAGCAGACTAGCAGTTGCAGATGTCCCTCTCCCCAGTGCCATATGCTGCTCCTGACCTCTGCCTTGGAGCTCTTCCTCAAGACTCCAGCTTGCTGTGGGGGGGAGTGGGGGAGGAATAAGAGGACTGTCAGGGTGTCCCTCTCCCCCCTGCTCCTGCACCCTGCTTACCCTATCTTCCACAGAGCAGGGTGGGGACACACGACAGGGCTCAGGACAGAGGGAACTTGCTGGCAGCAGCAGCTGTGGTCTCAGCAAGCTGATCTAATTAACATGGCAGTGTACTTAAAGGGGAAATGCGCATCTCTGTCACACACACACACACTGTGTGTTTCTGTCTGTCTGTGATGCTCTCTCCCCTCCCTCCATTCCTGCTGCCTTGTAGACTGTGAGAGTTAACCCGATTGCTAGTTCATCATTTAGCAGTAAGGTGTTCCCTGGAAAATATCTCACCTTCTGACTCCTCCACCTCAACCAAGCTTCACAATCATCATCAGTGTGTACCAGTATTAAATTGTTTGTTTAAAACTTATACTCTGTGTGTGTGTATATATATATATAAATAATATAGTCTTTTGTCTGGTGAAAAAAAATTCCCTGGAACCTAACCCCTTCATTTACATTAATTCTTATGGGGAAACTGGATTCACTTAACATTGTTTCACTTAAAGTCACATTTTTCTGGAACATAACAACAACGTTAAGTGGGGAGTTACTGTACATTACAGAAGTCTAAGTATATTACAGCAACTCTATTACCTAAATTAACCAAATTGTAATCTTGTAAAAAAATATATATATTAAATTCATCTGACAGGATCTATTTTCCATAATCCATTATTGATTGACCTAAATTATATGACTTTCCTTTAAGTCTTTATTAACCGAATTCCGCATCTGCTGCATCATTATTTCACCTGGAAGCAATGTCAGGCTGACAGGCCTATAATTACCCAAGCATTCTGTTTACCCTTTTAAATATTGGCACAACATGAGCTTTCTTTCAGTCTTCTGGAACTTCCCTGGCACTCCCAGACTTACTGAAAATCAACATTAATGGTCCAGCAAACTCATCAGTCAAATCTTTTAAAACTGTTGGATACAAGTTAGACCTGATGATTTTAAAATGTCTAGCTTTAATAGCTGCTGTTTAACATCCTCCTGAGTTACTGCTGGAATGGAAAATGTTTAATTCTCATTTTATGATATGGCTATATCATTTTTTTCCAACACATATAGAACAAATATTTATTGAACACTTCTGCCTTTTGTGCATTATTGACAATTCTACCATTTTTCATCTAGTAATGGACCAATACTATTGTTAGGAGTCTTTCTGTTCTTAATATACTTTAAAATACTCCTTATTGTCTGTAACTCTGCTGGCTATTGCTTCCCTTATACATTTTCTACAATTCCTAGCTTCTAATTTATATTAATTACTATCAACTTTCCCTTTCTTCCATTTGTTTTAGACAGAGAGAGTGTGCAGCTGTCACTTCCCCACTAAACCAGATTATTTTTGTAACCAATGTTGCCTTCTTTCTTGAGTGTGGCTTTTGAGACATCTAGTAAAATATTAATAAATTATTATAAATTATCATTCAAATTTTTCTTTTTAAATTCTCTCACCCAGCTGATTTGTATCGTAATTGTTTTGAGCTTTTTGCAACTGGTCTTTCAAACCACTGTGTGTGTGTATTTATTCATATATATACACACACACACATATATACTAGGTGTCACCAAATGAAATTAATAGGCAGCAGGTTTAAAACAAATAAAGGGAAGTATTTCTTCACACAATGCACAGTCAACCTGTGGAACTCCTTGCCAGAGGATACTGTGAAGGCCAAGACCATAACAGGGTTAAAAAAATAATCAGATACATTCATGGAGGATAGATCCATCAATGGTTATTAGCCAGGATGGGCAGGAATGGTGTCCCTAGCCTCTGTTTGCCAGAAGCTGGGAATGAGCGACAGGGGATGGATCACTTGATGATTACATTCTGTTCATTCCCTTTGGGGCAATGGCACTGGCTGCTGTCGGAAAACAGGATACTGGGCAAGATGGACCTTTGGTCTGACCCAGTAGGGCCATTATGTTTATATATAGAAAGCTACCACTAACTTTTCAAAATTCTTAGGCTGTTTTAGTACTGGCTGCATGAGACCCCCGTGGAATCCCCTATGGTTACTGAGCTTTTTTTTTAGTACTTGTTAGTTGTTGTAGATAGGATGACCAGCTCCTTAATCACCTGTTTCCACATGTGATTTGGTGGTCTGTAAAAGACACCAAGTAGTACCATATCTTGTGCTTTAATCTTGCAGTGATGCAGAAATAGGTAATATTTTTAACATAGCGTCACTCCCCCCATCCCTATATGCTCATTGCATGATTCTTAAATAGGTTATAACTATTGATTTTTTTATTTCGCATTCATATGGATCATCCCATCATGCTGATATAAAGGCAGAGAATGCTGGTAGCAAAGAAATGTAGGCTGAACTTTTTGCTGAGGCTTCCACATATTTGGATATTTGCTTGCTCAGATGAGTTTGTGGTATGGACTAGCCTGGTTTTCTCCACTGCTAAAGGAAAAAGAGGGTTACTCACCTTTGTAACTGTTGTTCTTCAAGATGTGTTGCTCATATCCATTCCAGTCAGGTGATTCCCAAGCCTTACCTAGGCAGAGGGGTCGGAGTGAGATGTGGCAGTATGTAGAACCGCTGCACCAAAGGCTGCATCATCTCTAGATTGCTGAACCAGCGCATAGTGCGTGGTGAAGGTGTGGACCGATGACCAGGTCGCTGCACGTCATATCTCCTGGATAGGCACGTGTGCCAGGAAAGCGGCTGATGAAGCTTGAGCTTTGGTAGAATGCGCCGTGAGATGGCCAGAAGGGACCTGAGCTAGGTCATAGCATGTGCGGATGCATCCTGTCACCCAAGAGGAAATTCTCTGGGAGGAGACTGGCAGGCCCTTCATCCGTTCTGCGACTGCCACGAACAGCTGAGGAGACTTCCGGAAGGGCTTCATCCGCTCAGTATAGAAAGCGAGCGCTCTATGCACATCTAAGGAGTGTAGCTGCTGCTCCCGCCGACAAAAGTGGGGCTTCGGAAAGAAGACCGGGAGGAAGATGTCCTGGTTGGTATGGAAGGCAGACACTACCTTAGGGAGGAACGCCGGATGAGGTCGCAGTTGTACCTCGTCCTTATGAAAGACAGTGTACGGCGGGTCCACAGTGAGCGCTCTCAGCTCGGAGACCCGCCTGGCCGATGTAATGGCCACCAGAAAGACTGTCTTCCACGACAGGTACAGGAGCGAGCAAGTCGCCAGTGGTTCAAAGGGTGGGTGCATTAGTCTGTTTAGGACCAAATTGAGATCCTAGGTAGGGGCAGGGCGATGTACAGGGGGATAGAGGTGCTCTAGGCCCTTAATGAACCGAGAGACCAAGGGGTGGGAGAACACGGAGTGACCACCCTCGCCTGGATGGAAAGTGGATATAGCCGCTAAGTGCACCTTCAGAGAGGATGTCGCCAGGCCCTGCTGCTTAAGGTACCAGAGGTAGTCTAGGACTGTGGGAATCGAGGCCTCCGAGGGAGTAACGTCCTGTGTTGAGCACCAGCAAGAGAAGTGTTTCCACTTCGCCAAATACTTAGAGTGGGTGGAAGGCTTCCTGCTGCTGAGGAGAATATGCTGTACCGGAGCGGAACAGCATAACTCCGCTGTGTTTAGCCATGCAGGAGCCACGCCATGAGGTGGAGGGCTCGCAGGTCTGGGTGGCGAAGCCTGCCGTGGTCTTGCGTGATCAGGTCTGGAAGGAGAGGGAGGGGAACAGGAGTTGCCACGGACAGATCTAGCAGGGTGGTGTACCAGTGCTGTCTGGGCCACGCAGGCGCAATCAGGATCAGATGCGCTTTGTCCCTGCGAAGCTTCAACAGGACCTTGTGCACCAGAGGAAACGGAGGGAAGGCGTATACCAGGTGGTGCCTCTATGGCAGGAGGAATGCGTCTGTGATTGACCCTGGAGAGAGACCCTGAAAGGAGCAGAACTCCTGGCACTTCCTGTTCGAGCGGGAGGCGAACAGATCTATGAGGGGAGATCCCCACCTCCGGAAGATCGAATGGATGATGTCCGGCCTTACGGACCATTCATGACAGAGGAAAGACCAGCTCAGCCGATCCGCCAGCGCGTTCCGGACCCCCGAGAGAAAGGACGCCACCAGGTCTATCGAGTGGGCTATACAGAAGTCCCAGAGTCGAATGGCCTCTTGACACAGGGGAGACGAGCGGGTCCCCCCCATTTGTTGATATAGTACATGGCCGTTGTGTTGTCCGTGAATACAGATACACAACGGCCGTGAAGATGTTGCTGGAACGCCTGGCACGCAAGGCGGACTGCTCTCAACTCCCGGACGTTTATGTGGAGCGTCAGCTCCTGGGATGACCAAAGGCCCTGGGTACGAAGGTGACCTAGATGGGCCCCCCCAACTGAGGGATGACGCATCCGTTGTTAAGGCCAGCGACGGCGGCTGTGGATGAAACGGCATCCCTGCGCATACGAGGGATGGAGTTAGCCACCAATCGAGGGAGCGGAGGGGGCTCGGGGGAACTGTCACCAGGACGTCTGTAGGGTCCCTGCCCGGGCAGAAGACCGAATAGAGCCACGTTAGAAAGGGTCGCATGCGGAGCCTGGCATACTTGGTCACATAAGTATATGCGGCCATATGTCCCAGTAGGCCGAGACAGGTGCAAGCCGAGGTGATTGGGGAGGCCTGCAGACCCTGGATGATCGAGACAATCATCTGGAAGCGGGGCTGAGGGCGGTAAGCCCTGGCTTGAGTGGAGTCCAGGGTTGCCCCTATGAAGTCCAGCCTTTGTGTAGGGACCAGGGTGGATTTCTCGGTGTTGAGGAGTAGGCCCAACCGGGAGAACAGGTCCGCGATTATGCCAACATGCTGTCGGACCTGAGTCTGAGAGGTCCCCTTGATGAGCCAGTCATCCAGATACGGGAACACATGTATCTGCTGCCGGCGGAGGTGGGTGGCGACGACAGCCATGCACTTCGTGAACATCCTCGGGGCCGTGGAGAGGCCGAAGGGAAGGACTGTGAATTGGAAGTGCTGGTGGTTGACCATAAAGCGAAGGTACTTCCTGTGTAGTGGAAAGATGACAATATGGAAGTACGCGTCCTTCATGTCGAGGGCGGCATACCAGTCTCCAGGATCCAAGGACGGGATAATAGTTCCCAGGGAGACCATGCAGAACTTCAACTTGAGCATCCATTTGTTGAGTCCTCGCAAGTCTAGGATAGGTCTGAGGCCTCCCTTGGACTTGGGAATCAGAAAATAGCGGGAGTAAAACCCCTTCCCCCTCTCGACCAATGGTTCCTCCTCTATGGCTCCTGCGGCGAGGAGAGACTGTACCTCTTGTTAGAGGACTTGCTCGTGAGAGGGGTCCTGAAGAGGGACCGGGATGGGGGGCGGGAGGGCGGGATGAAGCAAAATGGAGGTGGTATCCTTGCTTCACCGTGCGTAGAACCCAAAGGTCCGAAGTCAGTTGGGACCACGCAGGGAGGAAGTAGGAGAGACGGTTGGAAAAGGAGGGGAAGGATCCTGCCTTGAGACTGGTACGCCGTCCCGGCGCACCTTCAAAAGTTGGACTTAGGCCCGGTGGTGCCTTAGTAGGGCCCGTGTGGTTTTGGCCCCCTTGGGGACCGGATTGGCGTCTACGGCCACCCTGCCGCGCCTCCTACTGAGTCCTGTCTGTTCCGAGGCGTAAAGTACGGGCGGTGAGGTTGGGGTCTGAAGGGTCTAAGTTGGGTCATGGGGGTATGCATGCCCAACGAGCGCATGATGACCCTATTATCCTTCAGGCTCTGCAACCTGGGATCAGTCTTTTCTGAGAACAAACCCTTGCCATCAAAGGGTAAGTCCTGGATGTGTATTGAAGCTAGGAGGCAGGTTAGAGACCTGGAGCCAGGAGATACGCCTCATGGTGATGCCAGAGGCCAAAGTTCTGGCTGCCGAGTCGGCCGCGTCTAGGAGGCCTGGAGAGAGGTTCCTGGCCACTTGTTTTGCCTTCCTCCAGAATGCGGTAAATTCCTGGCGTGAGTCCGGGGTAGCAGTTCGGTGAACCTACCCACCTCCATCCAGGTGTTATAGTTATATCGGCTCAGTAGAGCCTGCTGGTTGGCCACTCGGAGCTGTAGGCCCCCGCTGAGTACACTTTACGACCCAGGAGGTTCATCCGCCTAGCCTCCTTGGACTTTGGGGCAGGCGCCTGCTGGCCATGGCGCTCCCTTTCATTGACCGACTGGACAACTAATGAGGAGGGAGGAGGATGAACGTACAAGTACTCATACCCCCGAGAGGGTACCATGTACTTTCTCTCAACTCCCTTTGCGTCATGGAATGGAGGCTGGAGACTGCCAGAGAGTGTCGGCAGTGGCCTGGATAGTCTTGATAAACGGCAGTGCACCGGTGGGGGCATCCGCAGTCAGGATGCTCACTACGGGGTCCTCGACTTCCGGGACTTCCTCCACTGGGAGGTTGATATTTGAGAGCCACCCTGCGAAGGAGGTCCTGATGGGCCCTGAGGTCTATCGGCGGAGGCCCTGATGATGAGGTCCCTGCCACGCCTCATCCGGGAGGAGGAAGGATGATACCCGGGAATGAGAGGGTCCTGGATGGCCTCTTGCTCCTGGGCAGTTCCTGCTCCAGCTGTCCCGGGGAGTCTGGAGGATGGGTCGTGTGCTCTTCCGACTCAGCCGCGGGGGGGGCGGGAAATGGTGGCCTCTGGTGCCGAAGTTCTGAGCAGGCCAGAGCGGGTCTAGGCTAAGGGAGCACCCTGGGCTTGATGGTATGCCCAGGTGTCCAAAAGGACCACTGTTGAGGCCCTATGTCCTGAGGACGTGTGTCCTGAAAACCCCCCGTAGGCACCTCCGTATCACGGTCCCGGTCATAATAGCTGTCTGCATGGGAGGATACGGACGTCTGTCTGGACAGCCATGGAGGAGCAGAAAAGCCTGGAACTGAAGTCCCGACGGATCTCGCACCCCGCGACCGTGGGGACCGGTGCCAGTATGCAGAGCGGTACCGAGAACGAGACCGGGACCTGCGACTGGACCAGTGTCGGGAGGTCGACCGGGATCTCGAGTTTCTGCGGTGTGATCTGCTCCAGGAGGTACAGTGCCTGGGTCGGTGCCGGGAACTGGAGCGGTACCGCGAGTAGCGGGATGGGGAGCGAGAGTCAGACCGGTGCCGCGAGTCCGACCGGTGCTGCGGAGAGGAACGGTGCCGGGACTGGGAGTGGCGTCGAGAGTGGGAGCGACGTCTCGACCTGGAGCGTCTGCGGGATCATGACCTTGAGCGGTGCCGGTCCGCTACGCTGACAGACGGCGGTCTGGTCAGGGTCGGCTTGCCCATGGATTGTAGTACCTGCACCGACGGTGCCGGGGGTAGGGGCGGTGCCACATCGGTAATGGCGATCAAGTCTCTCGCCACAGAAAAAGTCTCTGGAGTAGACGGCAAAGTGAGCTCTACCACAGCAGGTGCCGGGGAGCTGTCAGGCACCGGACTCAACGGCCCTCACGGGGCTGGAGTTGACGGTGCCGGTTTAGGCAGTGCCGCGGCAGGTATTGGTGCCGGGCGGTCCGACCTAGGCACAGTCTCCGGCTGCGACGCGGGTGTTGTCGGGGCCGTCTGAGCCTTCGCCGTCTTCGGCCTCAGGGAAAGGGAGCAGCGCAGAGTCGATTTCGGTGCTGGCAGTGGCCGGTGCCAGGAGTCCTTAGGCGTACCGGCGGTGCCCGGTGCCGTAGGGGTGCCTTTGCTCACCGACTGGCTCGTGCTCGGTGCCAAAGGTAAAGGTGTCAGGGCCACTTCCATGAGGAGCTGCCTTAACCCGATGTCCTGCTCCTTCTTAGTTCTCAGCTTAAAAGCCTTGCAAATCGAGCACTTAGCAGATAAGTGCGATTCCCCGAGGCACTTCAAACAGGAGTCGTGGGGATCTCCTGTTGGCATCGGCCTGTGACAGGCCGAGCATTGCTTGAAACCCGGTGAGCCAGGCACGAGCTCCGGCACCGGGAAGGGGCTACCCCCCCGAACCCCGCTAACAATTACTAACAACTATAACTATGAATAACTAAATCTAACTAACTATATATATATAAGAACAATTAACTACAACTATTGATATAACAACGAGAAGAAGAACTACGAGTAGCTAGGGAAGTGGAGGTCAGCTAAGCTGCACTCCACTGTTCCAACGACCAACATGGGTGGTAAGAAGGAACTGAAGGGTGGCTGGGTCATTGGGGTATATATCCGGCGCCATAGCGGTGCCACTCCAGGGGGCGCCCAGCTGACCCGCCGAGTGTTGCTAGGGTAAAAGTTTCTCCGACGAACGTGCATGCGGCACGCACACACCTGACTGGAATGGATATGAGCAATCATTCGAAGAAGAAACGGTGGTGTGAGTTAAGTAGCAGGGGACACTGACATTCCTGGTGAAGGAGCTGGAAGGGAGGCAGACTTCGCACACAGAATCCTTAGTCTGTCCTAACAGGAAAAGTCACCAGTTTTCAGTTACTGACCATCCAGTTAATTTGAAGTCCCCAGCCATTTGTGAAATACATTATCATACTCACAAGCTATCTATTATGGAGAACAGTGAGCCTCCATCATTATTATTAATTATTATTATTAGATGGAGGTAGAGAATCAGGAATGCAGTGCTGCTGTAGTCCAGCAGATGGAGGCAAAACTCAAGAGGAAGGGGAAAAAGTTAAACTCTCTTCTGTACCTCTTTCAGGAGTCTGATTTGTCTTATGTACTCTCAAGTTTCATTTAACTTAAAAATGACTTACTTACAAAATCAGACATAAAAATACAAAAGTGTCACAGCACACTGTTAACTGAAAAATTGCTTTATTTTATCATTTTTGCCATATAATTATAAATCAATTGGAATAAAAATATTATGTTTACATTTCAGAGTATAATGTATATAGAGCAGTATAAACAAGTCATTGTGTGAAATTTCAGTTTGTACTGACTTTGCTAGTGCTTTTTATGTAGCCTATTGCAAAACTAGGGAAATATCTAGATGAGTTGATGTACCCCCTGGAAGACCTCTGCATACTCCCAGGGGTACGTGTACCCCTGGCTGAGAATCACTGCCCTAGGATATGCTTGCAACATTTTTAAACAAGGGGCTCTCTTAAAATATTCTACTGCTGTTGTTGATACACAAAACACTCCCTGGGTAAGATACTCTCCCTCCCCCATAAACAAACAAACCCTAGTTCCACTCTTCTCCTTCCCATATTGATCAATCTTTTCACCACTTTCCTTTCCAGTTTAGCCTGCTTGGTAGCTGCTTCTCAGGCCACGTCTATACGACGCGCCGTATCGGCGCGTTACAATCGATTGCTCGGGGATCGATATATCGCGTCTCATCTAGACGCGATATATCGATCCCTGAGCGCGCTTACATCGATTCCGGAACTCCACCAAAACCAACGGAGTTCCGGAATCGACATGGCGAGCCGCGCACATCGATCCCGCGCGGTGAAGACGGGTGAGTACATCGATTTTAGATAATCAATTTCAGCTACGCTGTTCTCGTAGCTGAAATTGCATATCTAAAATCGATTTTCGTGCTTCGTGTAGACCTGGCCTCACAGGCAGCAATAAGTCAGTGCTCCTGCAGTTTGCAGTTATAAGGTTGGCATCAGATCCCTTAGGTGGTGGGCTGAGAGGGCCCTTTCAGCAATTTAAAGACCAGAAAAGACCATTACATTAATCTGCCAGTCATCATGTCATAGAATTTCAACCAACAAATCCTGCATCAAGCCCATAGCTTCTGGTTGACCTACAGGATATGTTTTAGAAAGACATCAAATTCTGGCTTAAGGATTTCAAGTGATATATGCTACTACATTCCTCATTAATTACTCTTTAAAAATTGTTTTATTTCCATTCTGAATTTGTCAATCTTCACCTTCAAGCCACTGGATCTTGTTATGCCTTTGTTTGCTAGATTAAAGAGCCTTGCCCTCTGCTATCAGAAATCTGCTCCCCATGTAAGTATTTATAGTCTGTAATCAAGTTCCCTCTTAACCTTTTTTGTAAGCTTAAATATATAGATCTTAAGTTTGTCTCTCACTTGGTTTTGTGGTTAAGATACTAGACTGGTATTTGAGATCTGGACTGTGTTTTTGGTTCTGCCCTAGGCTTCCTAGGTAACCGTAGACAAGTTAGATTTTGTGCCTCAGTTTCCCCATTTGAAAGAAAGGGCTAATATTTCCCTAAATTCAGGAGCATTTTGAGAAAAGCCATTAATGTGCACACATTTCTCAGTGAAGCTTCCATGCAAAATCTGTAATTACAATAATGGGGTAGACTCCCTTCAACAATATGCATTTTACTTTAGCTAGATGCTAGAGCATCTAGAAACCAAGAGTGTAGGTCACACTTATAGGATAAAGGACTGTATGTTGGAACCTAGTGATTCAGAAAAGGACTTATAAACCAGCTGAACATAAGCTCTCTGTGTGATCTGCAGGCGAAGAGAACAAATACTGTCCTTAGATTTATAGGCAAGGGAATAAGAAGAAGAATCAGGAATGGCTTATTAGTACTGTATACAACATTAGTAATGCCATTCTTTGTGCACTTGTGGAAGTACTTGGTGGAGGGGTGGATGTATTTGTGGGGAATATTTGGTATGTCCTCCATATACACTCAGAGAAGTGGTGGGCATCCTGCAGCCTACCAGGGTAATCCGCTGGCAGGCTGTGAGACAGTTTGTTTACACTGACGGCAAGCATGGCTGCCAGCATGTCTCAGTGGCTGCAGCTTGCCGTTCCCAGCCAATGGGAGCTGCGGGAAGCAGCGATCAGTGCAGCTCGCGCCGCTTCCCACAGCTCCCATTGTCTGGGAACGGCGAACTGCGGCCACTGGAAGCTGCAGGTGGCCGTGCCTGCGGATGGTCAATGTAAACAAACTGTCTCGTGGCCTTCCAGCGCATTATCCTGAGGGGCCGCAGGTTGCCCACCACTGCTCCAGAGGCACTGGTTGGAAAGCTCTCCATGCAACAGTGGTGTGGTAATAAATGAGTATACTCAGAGGGTTGAAAATATCAAACACTAGCCATAGGCATACATTGGGGGGGGCTTTCTGCCAGCTCCCCTCAAATATAGCCAGTCTGTGCCCATGCCTTGTCACATTGCCATATACAGGGCTAGACTAAGGATTCGAGGGATAGGAAGATTAGTAAAATGATTCTTTAGTATACCCCCCCAAACTAAACTGACTTGTTTTACATAAAGTATGTATGGTGGTGGCAATGGGGAGTATCTAGTTTCTGTCCTCCCACTCTCATGCTGCAGCAGGAGGCCACAGCTGTGCTTTTAATTGTTTCATTCTGTTTGCATCAGTTTATACTTTTAAGGCTACCTTGGCTAAACACACACCTTTTAAAAAATAAAATGAATACTAAGACTTTCTTTATGGGACCCAAAGCGTAGATCTATTAACTAGATGATCCGCGGCTCATTAGTGATTATGATGGAATGGCCACATCTAACCCGTGAGTACACTCTCCAGAACAGTGGATGCCCACTATGAAGTATATGGCCACAGAAATTTCCACAAACTTAACTTGTAGATTTTAAAATTTAATTAAGAAAAATTTCTCTCACTAATCACCGTGGCTGTGAAAATAATCTTGAAACTGTGTGCAGACTCATGGTCTCAGAATTGTGTTCAGGAGCTCAGAGGTACAAAACTGCCCATTAATCTCCGAGGTTTTAACTGTGACACCTAAAAATAATTTAAATGTGAATATTGTAAAATTTGTTTAATTGACGATCATTCTAGTAGAAACATTCAGCTAAAACTTATTCCATAATCCGCCATTGTCCTTTACCCAGATTCTCCATACAACTTTATGATAGTTTTAAAAGTCTGAAGATGAAAGCGTGGGACCAAGGTAGAATTAAATTTAATATGCAAAAAAACAAGGACTACACTGTACTGCCTATATTTGTTTCATAATTTCTAAAAGTAAATTAAAGGGTCTGAATTTTCCTAGTGATCCTATTTAGATTGCTAAATTATTTATTTGCAAGACTGAGAATTATTGCTAGAATATTATATCTAAGAATTGTAAAAGTTTTTTTTTATTATGAGCGAAATTTTATATGTGATTTTAATTTCTGCATGGAAAATAAGCATTAATATTTTTCAATAAGAGTTAAGACTACATTCAGGGGTTTTTAAATGAATCAATCACCTTTTTTTCAGAGGCTTAAGTATTACTTTTCTTTTTGGTTAAGTTTACTCAAAGCTGACATTTATCAGCTTCTCCCAAATGTAATGTTTAATAGCCTCTTTTGGGTGAGGACATAACTGAGTAAACCATTACTGTAGAGAGAATCATATTGTGCCCTTGCAAATTTATATTTACACCATTAGAAAATAAATGAAAAACTTCCAAAGACAGCTGCTCCAAAATTATAACAACCCAATTTTTTGACTATATTTTTTATTTATTTCACATACTATGAACATATACATTACATGCTACAAAAAATAAAAAAGTAGATTTTAACTGTCAAGAAAGTGTATAGTGTTATAATACAATGGCACGTTCATATATTTTTACTTCAAATTGGTTTGTTTAGCATCTTTCCCCCAAAACCATTAAGAACATGAAGTGTTTTTACTCAAATGATTAGAAATATTTGCATTAACAAATACAATTGAAACAGATTAACCAGGTCATATTAGTATAAAAGTCTGGGTTTTACAGAAATGAAATATACATTAAAAAAAACATAGCAGCCAAGTTGTACTTTGTTTAGTGTGATATAACATGTAAATGCACTAGGAGAACACGGTGTAGTTGAGTGTACTACTTTTCATGGTGTATTTCTAGAAACCATTAGTATTCTCGTTCTAGCACCTGCCGATGCACAATAAACCCAAACACTGACAGAGAAAACTAAAACTTGTATGACTTCTAACATTCTTACTAATGAGTTTGGGTTTTTGGAGGGTAGGGGGTGTGCAAAAGAGGGAACAAAGACCACAAGACTATTCCATCTACATATTTATGAATTATTTAGTTTTATCTATCCTGCTTTAAGACACTGATGAGATAGGTTGAATCAGTATCTTGTACAAATGCCGTCATATCCTGTAGGCCTGTATCTGATGAACAAACATATTTCATCTGAAAATTTAGTAATTAGTATAGTGGGGGCTGAGAAAATCTGTTTCACAAGAATTTATGCTTCTAGAATAACAGTAGGTATTAAGACTTCTGTAGGGATGATCGTTTTTCTGCTCTGTCAAAGTCTATAATAAAAGTAAAGTATTTGCAATTATATGGTCTTCACAAAAACACAGCTACATAATAATACATCTGTATTTTTAGTTTAAATGAGTGTATAGGGCATTTATTTAGCAATTAAAATTTCCTTATATCCCCTCCATATTAAAAAATAACCTGCATACCAAAAACCACATTTTCTTAAAGGAACCTTACCTACAAAAGTTGGGGAATGGAATCTTGTAGACATGACTATGGATATGCAGGATGATTTAATTATGATTAGAAGAATCAGCTGAAGTTGACTAAATTGTATTGCCTTACTGAGAATATTGAACACGTCTCTCCTTTATTTATGCTTCTTTTGTGATATGTGAAGAAAAATATATGCATCTATCAGCAATTAATCTATATGAATAGATATCGTATTTAGAGACTGCTTGTATCAAGTATTCAATTCCTGTAGGTAGCAAGGTCCGGGAAAAAAGTATGAAATTGTAAAGAAACTAACATTTTACCAGCCCATTATTAGTTTATCTTTAAGCATTTTTAAGCACATTCAGCACTAACTTAGAAGCACAGTATCAAGTCAAATTAGATTAGAAATGCAGTCACTTAATTACTTCTGTCTGTCAAGTAATTAGAACAAAAATAGATGAGTTGTTAAGTTTTCTACAGAGAGTTTAGTAGTACTTTTTTAAAAAAATCATTGTTAGGATTTCTCTATGGTAATCTATCCCCACTACCTGAAAATTGAACAGACATACTGATCAATTAGTTCTAACATAAAGCAACTATGTAACCGATAAAGGAAAAGTATTACTGTTTCCAGTATGTAATAGTTTTGAGGTAAAACTTAATAATATTCTATTTTATGGGAACCATGCCTCTCAGCAATAGCCTCTGTGGTGGAAACTAGCCCTTGAAGCATTTACAACTGTTCAGAGACATTCTAGAGGTATTTAACTACTTGTACATGTCCAAGGTGTTTCAATTTTATACCATTTAGAAAAGTCCTGTTTACAATGTAGCCACAAACGATACAAAATAACTTTGAATATACTGGTCACAAGATTGCTGTATTTGGAGAACTGAATTTAAGATACAGTCAAGGGATAGTTACCTCACTGTTTTAATTTACAAACCTTACTGTATCCATTCTGATTTTAATGTTAAAGAAAATCAGATAAGGATTAGTAGAAAAAGTTGAACATTCAAGTAGTGCATAATATAACCTAGCCAATGCACTGATTTTTATCATCTGCTATGTAGTAGTATACTCTATTATGCCTTTTATAATCAGTCCAGAAGCACACAAGTATTTCTATTAGTTTATTACAAATAAAATCTTCTCATGAATTCACTATCAAATGCTTTACAGATGGAAACAAGCAGAGCAGTCCCAAAAGTTATTTTAAAATAAAGGTAATGTTTAGTTTTGTTAGTTCAAGAGATTTGACACCGATTTACTCTAGCCAATGGCTAAGACTATTCACTAAGGATAAAGGAGTTATGAAACTGTCCCAATGTAATTTAATTTTCTCTTTTACAACTGGCTAATGTGCTCTGTGTCACTTTTTCAGAGCAATGCTGCATATTTTATTACACTTATGAATCAAATACTACCTTGAAGCTATGAATTAATGAAAAAAGTGCTATGCACACATTTGTCAGCACTGGTATAGAGGTCTACAATTCCTTAAAACACGTATTTGTGGGTAAAAAATATCAGGATGCGTTAATATAACATCTCAACTTGAAGTTAAATTAGCTACTAGCAAAGTTTGAAGCAACAGTACTGAAGAAACCAATCTCTAGTGTCCTCAAACTCATCTGAAGACGTGGAGGAGGATTTGATTTCTTATTTACTATTGAAGTGTTAGATATCTGTAAGTCACAAAGCTATCCCAATGTATGTTCTACATCTAAAAAGATTATTTGCATGATGCAAAACATTATGTAGACTTGTTAGGGCAAAGAAAGTTAGAACGAAAACAAAGGCAAAAGCTCCAGAATTAACTGTTTGTGAAATTCCTACCCATATGTTGAATTTTCTAAGGTTGATTTGCATTGCCCGTGGAAGAAGCAACATAAGCAATGGGACTGGAGAACCCTAAAAACTCTAATCAACAGATGTATTGCTGCTTTCTCCACCTGCTGCTGCAGGTAAGGTACGGTATGCTCGACACATGAACATGTGCAGGCATTACAACCTACAGTCATGTACTAGTTCTGCCACTTGACACACAGGTTATCTAGTTTCGTACCCTGAATAACACGAGTCTTGATTAAGGAAAGGTGGTGGTCAGTCCCAGGGGGTTGCAGGTATCAGAATGCTTGTATAAGCAATACTCCTTTCGACATCTGTAGGAACACAGTCTAAATGGCAGCTGCAGTGAAACACAGACAGACTGTTCCCATCTGTAAGCAAAACTGTTGAGCCACACTCAGCTGAAGTCCTCATCAGGATTCTGTTGGTCCAGCAGGCGGACATGCGTGAATGGAAAGTGACCACGTTTACCATTGCACTCTCCTTCCCATTGACCACTCACATTAATCTTTGTGACCTTGACCAGCTCACCGACCTACAGGACAGGAAGAAGTAAATGGTTATTACATAGTGCAGAAGAGTATTTAATTCCTTGTTAACCTCATTTTGTTAATGTTTACACTTGTACTCTTCAATTAAAAATGCTTACTTGCTGTCTCAAATAGTCAGTCTTTGGCAGAACAGCCTAATCCAAATTATTAAACTCTTGAAGAAAGCGGAAGAGCAGAGAGAGAAATGCAGCAATGTGTGGACAGAAGACTACCTACAGTATAGAGTCTGCAACCCTGCACCAGTCTCTTTCAGTGTGTTCTTGTGGCTTGACAAATAAGCCCTCCTCTTGTGGTGAATTAATTATTGCTGAACTAACACTAGATGCTTGTGTTTCTCCTGGGTGGGACCAATAACTGAACATAAGAGGGAAGACAGTTTGCAAGTGCATAAAGGAAATACATTACGATGTTGGAAACATAACAGCTGTTTAAAAGAGAGACATCTCCAATGCAACTGAAAGGTTGAGCAAAATATTTAAAGAAATAATAGGTCAGATACAACAGCCCTGCTCAGTGTCAACAGTTCCTCAAGGGAGTGTTGCAAGACCCTGAGCACAGAAACAGGCGATAATGTAGCTATAAGAGTACAGTAGTGAAATTCTCTGGTTTGGGAGAGCAAGTTAAAGGTATTACATGTTAGTGATAATGTAATAGTAGTAACAAACAGCAGCATTTAGAGCATCTTCCATATGACTAAGCACTTCACAAACATTAAGACTTGATCAGTTGTATGGCAAGCATTATCCCCATTTGACAGACAGGAACAATACTGAGACCTATTAGGTGACTTGCCCGAAGTCATACAGTAAGTTGGTATAAATGTCAGACTACATTCTAGGTCTATATTTTACCACATTCCAAAATTAATCACACTTTAAAAAGTTCAGTGTCCGAACAAGTTATTTCCTTAGTATTTTACTTTATGTGTTGCTCAGTTCATATTAGAGAGAAAAAATGAGTGAGGTAATATCTTTTATTGAACCAACTCTTTACCAGCTCACCAACCTGCAAGACAAGAACAAGTAAATTGTTATCACATAGTGCAGAAAAGTATCTGATTCCTTGTTACGCTCGTTTTGGTACTGTTCATGCTGGTACTTTTCTATGAAAAGTACTTACTTGCAGTCTCAAACAGCTCTAAAGCGTGTCTTTCTCACCAACAGAAGTTGTTCCTTGTCTCTCTAATATCCCGGGAGCGACACGGCTACACCTACACTGCTGATCAATTAATATAGCAGATACTTGATTACATAGAAAAATCTATAATTAGAAGAATGTAAGGTGGTTGCAAAGTCAAACCCTCAAGAGTTAGGTAATGCCAAATGTAAGGCTGCTTGTGGAACTTTATTTCTGCTCACTTGTGCATAGACATTATGACAGTCTTTTAAATTAAACGATTGCCAGCACATAATTTTTGCCTCAGTACTCACCTAATTCAGTACACTGGATGGATGATTCTCAGAGAATGGGGTAGATGTTTAAGACAAGAAGGAACCTTTACAATTATCCAGTCTGACTGCTACATGTGGACCTATGTCCTATTTATTGCATATCATCCAAATGCCACACTGAATATGTCGTTATTAATTTACTCATGGGCTCATCTACAGTGCTTATTATCATATCTGAGTGTCACAAACAATAATTAATTTATCTTCATAACTGCTCTGTAAGACAGAATATCAATATTCCCATTTGACAGACAAGAAATCAAGGCACAGGGAGATAAAGACAAGAATTTGCAAGTCTCCACTAATTTTTTGTGTCCTGGTAATTAGGGATGGTTTTTTAGAGTAATTGGAATTGTTATAACAGCTTATATGTTCAGAACACTGTACGGATATTAACTAATTAATAGGGCTGTCAAGCGATTAAAAAAATCTCAATTGCACTGTTAAACAATAATAGAATACCATTCATTTAGATGTTTTTGGATGTTTCTACATTTTCAAATATATTAATTTCAATTACAACACAGAATACAAAGTGTACAGTGCTCACTTTATTTTTATTACAAATATTTGCACTGTAAAAAACAAAAGAAATAGTACATTACAATTCATCTGATACAAATACTGTAGTGAAATCTCTTTATCATGGAAGTTGAACTTACAAATGTAGAATTATGTACAAAAAATAAACTGCATTCAAAAATAAAACAACGTAAAACTTTGGAACCTACGAGTCCACTCAGTCCTACTTCAGCAAATAGCTCAAACAGGTTTGGTTACAATTTGCAGGAGATAATGCTGCATACGTCTTGTTTACAATGTCACCTGAAAGTGAGAACAGGTGTTCACATGGCATTGTTATAGCCGGCAACGCAAGATATTTATGTGCCAGGTGCGCTAAAGATTCATATGTCCTTTTATGCTTCAACCACCATTCCAGAAGACATGCGTCCATACTGATGACAGGTTCTGCTTGATAACCATCCACAGCAGAGTGGACTGGCACCTATTCATTTTCATCATCTGAATCAGATGCCACCAGCAGAAGGTTGATTTTCTTTTTTGGTGGTTCGAGTTCTGCAGTTTCCGCATTGGAGTGTTGCTCCTTTAAGACATCTGAAAGCATTCTCCACACCTCTTCCATCTCAGATTTTGGAAGGCACTTCAGATTCTTAAATCTTGGGTAGAATGCTGTAGCTATCTTTAGAAATCCCACATTGGTACCTTTGTGTTTTGGCAGATCTGCAGCAAAAGTAGTCTTAACATGAACAACGTGTGCTGAGTCATCATCTGAGACTGCTGTAACACGAAATATATGGCAGAATGTGGGAAAACAGAACAGGACACATACAATTCTCCCCCAAGGAATTCAGTCACAATTTTAATTAATGCATTATTTTTTTAACAAGCATCATCAGCATGGAAGCATGTCTTCTGGAATGGAGGCCAAAGCATGAAGGGACATATGAATGGTAAGTAAACACCTTGCAAATCCAGCTACAAAAGTGTCATGCAAATGCCTGTTCTCACTTTCAGGTGGCATTGTAAATAAGAAGCAGGCAGCAGTATCTCCCATAAATGTAAAAAAACTGGTTTGTCTTAGCAATTGGCTGAACAAGAAGTAGGACTGGGGACTTGTAGGCTCTAAGTTTTACATTGTTTTGTTTTTGCGTGCAGTTATGTAACAATAAAAAAAATCTACATTTGTAAGTTACACTTTCACGGTAAAGAGATTGCAGTACAGTACTTGTATAAGGTGAACTGAAAAATACTATTTATTTTGTTTTATCTTTTTACAGTGGAAAATATTTGTAATAAAAATAATATAAAGTGAGCCCTGTACACTTTGTATTCTCTGTTGTAATAGAAATCAATATATTTGAAAATGTAGAAAAACATCCAAAATATTTAATCAATTTCAGTTGGTATTCTATTGTTTAACCGTGCAATTAATCACGATTTTTTAAATTGCAGTTAATTTTTTTTAGTTAATCGTGCATTAACTGTGATCAATTGACAGCCCTATTAATTTATAGTCTAAAACCCTGAGTATCAGATGCGCAAGTATATTTATCCCCATTTTACAGATGGGAAAATAGAGAGAAAAAGACAAATAACCTTGACCAAGGTGTCTCAGTGATATCAGTGGCAGAGACTCAGGACCTCCTGACTTTCAACTCTGTGTCACTTCTCCAAATCAATTTACTACCAGAGTTTTTGAGTATCTAGAGCTTCCATGTATTTCAGCTGCAGTTGTTGAGCATTCAGCCATTCTGAAAATCACTGTGTAAGTGTCTCCAGTTAGACACTCAGAAAATGAGTAACACACTCCCTCCACAAAATTCTGGTAAATTGACTTGACCACCATCACAGTGGAAGTCTGTGGCTGAGGGAGCAATAGAACTGTGTTCTCCTGGGTGGCATTAATCTACCTTATATCATTCTTCCTGCAGTCTCTTGCATCACTCTCTATAGCCCCTCCAACTTTTTTAGAGCAAGTGAAACTGGGAGCCATGTGCAACAGGCTACACAACTCTAAGTAATTTCCTCAGCACTGCCCAGACAACCTGAAGTCTGGCATTGCCTAGTAACAGTGCTTGACTTTGCAACCTAAACAATTTTAATCTGATTTTTTGTATGTAATTTCTTAGATTTTGTTTTGGCCATTCTTCTTTTTTTAAAAAAAGGGCATAACCAAGTTCTATTATATGCAACTGTCACAAATCCTACCCCCAAATCCCCCAAAAATATCATGCATCAGCAGTAGGGTTTGAGCACAAAGACTTCAGCACTGTTGCACATGCTTTACAAATGCTAGATTAGTGCTATTTAACAGTTTAGCCAAGCAATAATATTTGGCACACTGACAGACAGTGTCAGTAAATGGCCAAAATTTGGGTCTGGTTTCTACTTGCACCTGTGTAGTCTGTGGGTATGTCTACACAGCGTTTTGCAGCCTGCCCACACAACAAAGCCTCCCAACCTGGGTTGACAGATTTGGGTGAGCAGGGCTCATGACAGTATTCAAACTAGCTGTATAGACAGCACTTTGAAGTTGCAGCTCAGGCTCTGAACCCTAGGGAGGGAATGGGCTGAAGAGACCAACTCACAATTAAAAAGTGCTGTCTATACAGCTAGTTTTAGAGCACTAGTCAACCCAGACTGAGAGGCTCACTCATGGGCAGGGTTCCAGAATGCTATGTAGACATACCCTGTAAGGGTTTGCTCAATAAAAAAGGTTGTGAAGGACACAGCATTGTTACTGCCAGCTGGTAGAAATTAGATTAGCATTAATGGTCTTCTGATTCCCTGTACAGTTTGTTTTCCTGTGAGCCAGAGGTGATTTGACTGTGTAAGTAAAGAAGCCACGGCACTATGTAGATAGACATGGATGATCCACTTGGCTGTGTTCCATCCACAGTTTTTATTCTGTGTGTCCACTACTAATGTGAAAAAACAGGACAGTGCATGCACAGTGACATGTGAGTTGAAGGAGTTAAGCAGCAAATCAAAAACAAGCTGTACCTTGTGAAGCACAGACAGGCAATGGCCAGTTTTCAACAGCTTTTTATAAATCTGTCTAATGTGAACAGATTTTCATGAGGCCAACAAAAGCCATCCCCTTACCCCCAAGACTATCTTCCTGCCAAATTTAAGTTTGCTCCAACCCATGGCTGTATTAGAGTCCTTTAGAGAAAAACTGTTAAGATTATTATTTTTAAATAATGGAAAGTTTTAGGCACCCTACAAAAAGGGTTGCTGCTGCTTCCTCTATAACCAACCCTGGATATTTTTCTGTTTCATATAATTAGTGACAGAATATCTATGTTTGGGAGTTCAAATACTCCTGAACAGCCAAAGGTGGTAAATATTTTTTCCCCTCAATCTTTCATCAATTATCTGCTAATAAATTATTAAGCTATGAATACTTAACTAACACAGCTTACAAATTTCTTGACCTAGAGGAATATATCTTGGCAAAGTTCACTAGCTCTGTAGCGAAGCCAAAATTCAGTGAGCCAGGCACTCTGAATCTGTGAGAACAGATTTGGACTCATGATATCTGCAAAAGTTCTCTACCAGTAAGGCTGCTTTAAAGTGATGCTTTGTCATCACAGCCATGACAAAGGGGATTGAATTCTCCATTGAAATTACCTTGCCATGGGTACTTTTTATTTAAGGCAAGTTTATTTAAGCTCTCCTAATGGCAATCCTTATCAAAACTAGTCCCAGGACTAACAGTAAATAGGAAGTTGTTTCTAGACCAAGCCAATTTTGAAATAGTACTTATTAATTTTTTTTATAAAAGTCAGAAATTAAACTATCCCCTTTTTCAAAGTCCAGCTTCTACAAATTTCCTTGTCTGACTGAACTGTCTACAGACAACTGAACCATCAAGTAAGTCAGACAAAATTTATTGCTCTTTAGGGAATGCCGAGGGCACAGCAGATGCAACAGTGCTAGATTTTGTATTACTTAACATTGTGCCACATATGCACATGGTGCTTTATAGAAGAGATAAACATGGAATTCCTGCCTCCGTGGAGATTACAATCTATATTTAAATTAAAATGAGATCAGAGGAAAATGACTAGGAGTGCATGAACAGAAATAATATGACCATTTGGCCACAGAAGCACCTTGAGGATTTTGTTGTTGTTTTATTTTTGTAATGTGACTAATAAAGAAGTTTCTATGAAAAGCACATTTGGAAAAAATCCACTAATCTATTTGCCACAGGCAAACAGGAAGCTTTCCATGACCAATCAGGGCTCCTAACTCAATTGCTGTAGAATTTAAGTTTAAGAATTATATATGTCTCTTTGCTGCTTCTAAGCAGTCAAGGCACTAGAACTGTGGCACCTGGACTTGCTGGTGGCCCACCTTCAACTCTTTAGTAGCAGCCTCTTGCTGTTAGGTATCTGATGTTTTTCAAGCACCAGATGTAATTGTAAGGCTTTAGTTACACTGTCTTGGCTAAGAACACTCAGGTGAATTAAAATTGGCTTAAAAGACTTGACAATGAAAAGCACTGAATTGGGACATGGGAAACAGAAGAGTGTGCGTCTAGTGAGATGCCATACTGATCAAAATTAGAACTGGATTTATTTAACTACTTAATTAAATGATCCGGAAGAGGAAGTAAACAGCTACTGCTGCAATTTAAAGATATGAAATAGAAAGGAGCTGAACACCAGAGAGGTCAGAGAATAATAAGGGACCTAGTGATTAGAAACAGGGTAAAAACAAAAAGATTAATTTTGGAAAAATGCAGCTAGGGGGAAAAAATCTGAACCCTTAATTAGCAGGAATCTAGAAAAACAATAATATTGACCAACACCTAGAAATGACAGTGGATAGCAAATTGCACAAGGGTTTACAGTGTAATATGGCTGGGAGACGGGGGGAAGAGTCCAGAGGAATGAGCCAAAGATATTGAGCATGTGGAAACTTTGATCCAATTTGCTTGCCTTCCACATAGATCAAGACAGTTCACTTACAACTTTTGTCAGATGAAGTGCATATGCAGGCAAATAGAGTACTGATACTAAGAAATCCACTTTGAATCCATCCATTAACAGCACAAAGACTTCTCACAATAAAAGTAGAGAACATATTCCTCCATCATCACCACAGCATAAACCATGGCCAGCAGAGCTATCCTGTATAGTGAATTGCCTAATTACCCAGACTGAATAATCCAAACATCAAAGGAAAGAGCACCGATCCTACTTTACAGAAAAGAGCAACCAAATATGAGAGGAATACATTATTAAAGAAGAAAACTTTAAACCAAACCAGAGTGTATTAGTCATTTAACCATCTGTGTGGAGTATAATCAAAAACTGAGAAATATGTGAGCCACCAGTATAAAGCAGATCCATGTCCTGCACTCCCATTCTGCCTAGTGAATGCAACAAAGAATGCTGCCCACTTCTAATGAAAATCAAAACGCACTTTCCACAGAAAAGCAAGCCTACCAACATTCCTGAAAAATGAAATATTCTGCCTAACCCTCAGGAAGCTAATACTATTAATATGTATTATTTGTATTGCAAAAGTGTCATAAATCACAGTCCCATTGTGTTAGGTCATGTATAAACACTGAGTTTATAATCTAGGTATAAAATGAGACAATAGCTGGTTCCCATTCATATACTTAGTCTTTAATGCATCTTTCAGGACAGTTGACCATAAGGTGCTGGTGACCACCATGCATGGTGGCAGACAGTACAGAATTACATTCTAACAGGACCCAGAGTAGTAATGCCAAAACCTTCACCTCATGAGGCCCACAAGGATCTTGCCTCTCCTCAAGGATTTATCCTCTCTTCCCACCCAATATCTACGTAAGAGTTGAAGAGGCAAGATATCATGTGCCTCATTACCAGCAATATGCTGGTGACATTCAGCTGTATGTCATTTTCCACAGAAGCAGCCAGTGCTATGACTAGGATATCATAACATCTTCAAGAGATCAGTTTATGGTGGTCTTGCCTGAGTTTAGTTTAAGCAATAGTAGTTAGGGAAAGGGGAAAATGTTTCAGAGAACTAACCAAGACGCTGATCTTCCCCTTCCACAGAAAGCATCTAACCCCTATTCATCAAAATGGTACAAAGCCTCAAGTCCTCATCAGCTCACCACTAGCTCAAGATATCCATGTGGTATCAGTGGTGACATATGCCCATTTCTACCTTCAGCTGGCTAGTAGAACTTCACACCTACCTCCTAGATGATGATCTGGCCAAAAAGATCTACGTATTCATCACCTCCAGACTGAAATGCCACAACACACTATGAGGCAGATGCAGTATGTTAACACTACTTTCATTAGCAAATGACATTTTTCCAGAACAGCTGTTGAGAGCTTTAAAGCTCCTTTGCCATCTAATGCTGCCATTCCATCTGGGAAATTTCAAGTTATTTTATGTATAACTTTGTCTGGGAATAGTGTTCCACCACTTATAAGCCCTGATACCAAACAGTTCTATCAGTCTTTCACCATTCTGATTTTAGAAACCAAGTTCAAGCTTGCCCATTGCTTTATCCACTCTGTCATCATCATCCCCAATGTTGGCACTAAAATCCACCATTATTAAGCAAATGTCATGCTTGGGAATACTGTCAGAGTTTGTTGGCAACTGTAGAAGTGATCACTGATCCCTACTGTAGTTGTCTGTTGGTGCATGACACTGTATAATTGTCATACTCCTATCATGTTTGAAACAATCTGCTGTTAATCAGCTCCCACTCTCTCTGTGATTCTTCTGCTTTGGAAGTCATGGTTAATGCTATTCCTGAGCGCTAACCATCTTGCCTTCCTAATTACACTGACATTTTAAAAAATGTTTTTTATCAGCTCTTGGCCACTGACATTAATTTGCTTTAAAAATTTCAAAATTGTGTCCCCCCATTTCTTTCATCACCTGCACAGCTTCTGTTGTTTCATCCATTGTTGTAATGTTCCAGAAACCTACTTTCAGTTTATTTTGCCTTTAATATAACAAAGGTTTTACCAATGTGTTATAATTAAGTTTTTCCATAGATTAAAATATTTTTTCTGATAAGGTTAAACCTTTTGTTTTAGATGTGACAGTGTATGCAAATTTTGAAAGGGATAATTGGAAATGAAGTGAGAGTGCTGAAAAGGGACAATTCAGAGCCCACCACACAGGGACAGTGGAACAGAAGTGGTTTGCATCTCTCCTATCCTGGGACTGCAGGTTAGGGTAGCCCAGTGATTCTCAACCAGGAGTACACGTACCTGGTAGGGTACACAGAGGTATTCCAGGAGAAACATCAACTCGTCTAGGTATCTGCCTAGTTTTACAACAGATTACATAAAAAAGCACTAGAGAAGACAGTACAAACTAAAATTTCATACAGAGAAAATGAGAATGTAAGTAATTTTTCAGTAATGGTGTACTGTAACCCTTTCATATTGTTATATCTGCTTTTGTAACTCAGCAGTATTTAAGTGAGGTGAAACTTGGGGTGCGCAAGACAAATCAGACTCCTGAAAGGGGTACAGTAGTCTGGAAAGGTTGAGAACCACTGGGGTAGCCTTGAAGACACTGCAGCACCTGGTGGTGAATGAAGGACTAGCAGCACCGGAAAACGGAGCAAAGGGCCACCCTCAGCCATGCCCCCTATTTTGACTTCCTGCCACTACTAATGCACTCTCTGCACTGGGGGAGGCATGGAGCCAATGGAGCCAGCTCTGAGCTTGTCAGAGTCCCACTGCACTGGAAGTATTCTCAAGGGGCTTTATGGCTGCTTTGCAATCCCTCTGTGATGGCATAACCTGAAAAAAGGGGCTGTGGGACACCAGTAAATACAGATCAATAATTAAATTCTACATAAAATATACTACAAAACAGATAATTTGGTTTGTAAGTTCTTTTTATATTATAAATCTTGTAGAATAACTAGCAACTTATCTTGGCACTCCCCCCACCACCCTCAGAAGTCTCCCCTGGCCCATTCCTCCCAAGATTTTACAATATATGAAAATTAAAAAGCCTCTTTAGTGCATTATTATATATTTAAAAAAGCAACCAGAGTCAGTAAAGTAAGAATTATGGTTCCCAAAGCAAATTTAACTTGGAGTACTACTGTACACAGTTAAGAACAATAGTTGTTCTAGTTTAGAGACCTTCAATGAAGGTTATCAAAAGGGGAGATTTCTATATTTTAGTATTCTGTGTCACTGTTTCACTATCTCCATTTAGTGAATGGAGCTGTCTCTCATTTGGATGTGACCTGTTAGTAATACTTCCAATCTCTTTAGATTGATAAAGCAAAGTAAGATGGAAAAAAATCTTCACCTTATTGGAAAACAGGTATAATCAGTTTCCAAGATATTACAATAGCTTTTAATTTTTTTTTAAGTTAACAATTTAACTCTCAACCAATCAAAGTTAGAGCTTCTTAAATCAGTTTCAAAAGTTGGCATTCCAATGCTTTGTTTCAAACATATGACAGAGTCTGGTAATGCACTAAATAAGACAGGTTAATTTAAATGCTCTGTTTTGCTCAGACGCCATTAAAGAACAGTTTTACAGAGAGTTTATCTATCCCATTTGTGGAGAATTGGGAAACATTTATTTTTATGAAAGAATATGTGCAACTCAGTTTTCCCTCTCACCTTGTATTGTTCACTGCTGGATGTAAAGATGTTAATTTCCTTCTTGAAACAAGACAAGCAATGCAGTAACTGAAGGGAAGTCACTGAACAGGAATGAACTATTAGGAATCTATGTCTCTAAGGGTAATTACTACACATCTCTAGACAGGTAAACAAGTTTGCAGAAGTACTGTACCTTGGGGGAAACTGCATATACTGGTTTTGACCCAGTTCAAGAGGCCCAGAAGACAAAGAAATGAGAACTGTATTTAGTGGTCAGTGTGCTATGAGTGGGCGGCAGGAGGTATCACTCACTGGATCCAAGATCCAACATGAAACTGTAACCAACTGGGACAAAGCTTGCTGAAATGGTTTGATAGGTTTTGAAACATACCAGGGTCCCCATGTGGCAGACTGCTGACACCTAGTAAGACTGGAATATATATATAAACTGTTTTTTGTTTTCGAGACATGTTTTCTCTAAATAAATACTTTGCTTCATGAAGTCTGGTTGGCCACTGATTAACCCTGTCACAGCCCATGGGAGGTGGCAGGAAAGTAGTTGCTGAACTTAAGTCAGACTTGCTAAAGCAGTGGTTCTCAAACTTTTATACTGGTGCAAGCCTCTGAGTGCGACCCCCCCTTATAAATTAAAAACCTTTTAAATATATTTATCACCATTATAAATGCTGGAGGCAAAACAGGGTTTGGGGTGGAGGCTGACAGCTTGCGACTTCCCCATGTAATAACCTTGCAATTCCCCTGATGGGTACCGATCCTCAGTTTGCGAACCACTGTGCTAAAGTGATCATAGTGAGCTGTAGGAGGAAATTGCAGCCTAAATCTCTTGTCTGGAGGGAGAAGAATGCAGGTGTCTGCTGCAAAAAAGTTAATGACTATAGGCCTGAGAATAGTATCCTCAAGGAGGCCACAAGGTCAGAGGTGCAGTTACTCCAGAACTTTTAACACCATCTTCATTACACCAGCTGTAGCTGTTACATTTTTACAGCAAAACCCAGGCATTTACCACATAATGATCTCCACTGACCCAAATATGATGAGAGTTACACAAAGTCCCACTAGTGCTGCATACAGGATCTATACAAGGCACACCCTTTGTAACAAAGTAATGATGAAGAGGGGATGAAGGTATTTCAGGATCATTTACATCCTTAGTGAGATTCTAAACCTTCATTTCCTTAACTATGTTTGAAAGTGAACATTTATGCATATCAGCATAGCTTTAATTTTACAACATCTGATACGTATATTAGATCTTTCTTTCAATATTCAGTATATGTTTTGTCAGGGTATCATTTCCTCCAGAAAGCAGCTCTTTTCTTAGGCTTTTCTAAAATACACTATTTTTAATCTTATGGAAGCAGTAAAAAAGTGCTATTCGTAGTCTGGCTCTCAAATAGAGGGCTTGAAAAAGCCACTTGCCTGGGGCAAGCAGAAAGTTTTCCCAGGCAGCACAGTCAACCTCTCCAGAATCAAAGCTTTCATTAAAAAAATTAGTCTCTTGCCCTTATGGCTATGGGGAAATTTTTCGAAACATTAACTGAATATAAGTCAATGGAGTGCACAGAGTAGGTGCATGACCAGGGTGGGGTACAGATGCACAAATAGTGTACAGCGTATGCTGTAGAGAAAAGAGAAAGATTTAATGAAATGAGAGGAATATGGTACTAAAAGACAGAAGGGGGAAGAGATCAAGACAAATATTTGGGAGGAGGTAGAGTGCACAGGGTATAGGGAAAAGAAACACACAGTGGAGACAACTCAGTAAGATACACACTGATCTATTTGAGACAAAAAGAACACATTGTATGGAGTGAAGCCAGGAAGGGGGCAGGGGGAAGATCTACCACAGCAAAAGAAACCTAAGGGCAATTTTTTAAAAATCAGAATTGCCAATAATAGAGAGAGAACAAGAACCATACTATTTTTATTTCTTTAAATTGTGAGGGAAATGGCAGAATTGGTATTTTGCACCCTTACTGGTAAGGTCAGCCCTTGGGCTAGTAGATGTTTTACAAAATTTTCAAGCCCTACATACATGATAGTTCAAATGTAAATAAAATAAGCAAACTAGATGAAGGTACTATAAAATGGATCCACAACTGGTTGAAAAACCATATTCAAAGAATAGCTATCAATGATTTGCTGTCAAATTGGGAGGTTGCACCTAGTGGGGTCCCACAGGGGTTTGTCCTGGGTCCAGTACTATTCAGTATCCTCATTAATGACTTGGATAATGAAGTGAGAATATGCTTATAAAATTTGCCAGTGACACCAAGCTGGGAGAGGTTGGAACTTGGAAGTACTTTGGAGGACAGGATTAGAATTCAAAATGACCATGACAAATTGGAGAATTGGTCTGAAATCAAGATGATGATATTCCGTATAGATAAATGCAAAGTACTACACTGAGGAAGTAAAAAATTAATGCACAAATACAAAATGGGGAACGACTGGCTAGTCAACAGTATTGCTGAAAAGGATCTGGAGGTTAAAATGGATTACAAATTGAATATGAGCCAACAATGTGATGAAAATTCTGGGGTGTATTAACAAAAGAGTTGTATATAAGACATGGGAAGTATTTGTCCTAGTACACTCAGCACAGGTGAGGGCTCCGATGGAGTACTGTGTCCAGTTTTAGGTACTATGTTTGAGGAAAGGTGTGCACAAACTGGAGAGAATCTAGAGGAGAACTACAAATATAATCAAAGGTTTTAAAAACCTGACCTATGAGGAAAGGTTAAAAAACTGGGTATGTGTTAGTCTTGAGAAAAAGACAACTGAGGAAGGACAAGTCTTCAAATAGGTCAACGGCTGCTCTAAAGAGGACAGTGATCAATTGTTTTCCATGTCCACTGAAAGGTAGTAGGACGACAAGTAACAGGCTTAATTTGCAGCAATGAAGATTTAGATGAGATATTAGGAAAAGCTTTCTAAATATAAGGACAGTTAAGCACTGGAATAGGTTACCAAGGAAGGTTGTGCAATTCCCACCATTCAAGGTTTTTAAGAACAGGTTAGAAAAACCCCTGTCAGGGATGGTCTAGGTATACTTGGTCCTGGCTCAGCATGTGCGCAGACTAGATGATCTCTGGAGATCCCTTCCAGCCCTACATTTCTAGGAGTCTATGAAAAAGGGAATCGAATCTTAGTTAAATCCTTAACTTGTTAAGCACAATCAGTGTAATCCCCACCCCCCATTTTAAACAGCTGAGTCTCTAGGGGTACCTACTTGAATGGGGTACTCACCCATGCTTGTCTGGAAGGGGTTAATGTAGGATAAAAAGGGGGCCAATTAACCAGACAGGCCACAGCTGAGGGGAATCAGGCATTTTGGTAATCCCCTGACTGATAGGTGCTGGAACTAGGGGTGTTGGGGGTGCTGCTGCACCCCATGGCTTGATGTAGTTTTCATTATATACAGGGTTTACAGTTTGGTTCAACGGCTCTCAACACCCTCACTATACAAATTGTTCCAACACCCCTACATTGACTGAATAATGAGGGAGCTCAGCTGAGGAGGAACGAGTGGTCTAGGTTTATAAAGCTGGCAGCCGAGGGGGGACTGCAGGGAAGTAGCCTACAGTCACTCCATGGGAGGAAGGAGCTTTGGGGCTGACAAACCCAGAGGAGGGAGAGCCAGAAGGTTAGGAAAGGTCCAGGGAAGAGGCAGTAAGGTCCAGAAAGGAACAGACCTTACCTGGTGATTAGAGGATCTCTGAGCTGGAACTTGGAGTAGGGGGGCAGACCCAAGTTCCCCTATCAGCTACTGGGGAAGTGGCACTGGCTGGGCAGTGAATGGGAAGACTGCCTGTGCCCATTCACAAGAAGAGACTTTGATAATCCAGAAGGGGAGGGGACATCTGACTTGGCCAGAGGGCTAAGCCATGAACATAAAGCATCTTGCCTTGCTGAGAGCCAGGAAGAGAAGGCAGGGTGTGTGGTGAGAGATGGAAAAGAGGCACTGGACCTGGAATCAGCTAATCCCCAGAGTGACCCAGAGGAGGCACAGTAGCGATGAGCAGACCCTGTAACACTATGACTTCATGGCTTCAGTTAGGAAAGAAGATTGCAGCAGTTCTCAAACTTTAGGTCGGGACCCCAAAGTGGGTTGCAACCCCATTTTAATGGGGTTGCCAGGGCTGGTTTTAGACATGCTGGCCAAAGCCCAAGCCAAAGCCCAAGCCACACCGCCCAGGGCCAAAGCCCAAGCCCAAAGGCTTCAGCTCCAGGTGGTTGGGCTTAGGTTACATGCCCCCCCACCCTTGCCTGAAGCCCTTGGGCTTCAGCTTTGCCCCCCGCCCAAGGCAGAGGGGCTCAGGCGAGCTCAGGCTTCGATCCTCTCTCCTGGGGTCATTTAGTAATTTCTGTTGTCAGAAGGGGGTCACAGTGCAATGAAGTTCGAGAACCCCTGTGCTAGTAGTATTCTCTAAATTCATTTGCAACAGGGGAGAAAAGGTCTCGGCGGAATTTCACTTCCTTGCAGACTGTGGCAGACTGACAGATCATTTATCA
This sequence comes from Chelonoidis abingdonii, assembly GCF_003597395.2. Classification (NCBI taxonomy): domain Eukaryota; kingdom Metazoa; phylum Chordata; order Testudines; family Testudinidae; genus Chelonoidis; species Chelonoidis abingdonii. Next base: position 24,958,085 of record NC_133788.1, read on the forward strand.
TGAAGGGATGAGTGTCCAATCCCATGAACTCAACTACTGGAAGACCTGGCCAAGGCACCTTCAGGTAATTTGCCCCTTATAAATGGACTGCACAAGACAACCTACATTTCCAATGCTTTCTAAGGGAAAATAAATACTTTCAGTCCCAGTTTGTATCACCAATCAACACAGCAGCTTTCTGTTAACATACATTTAATTATAACATACATTTTCTTAATTCTTTATAAAGGTTACTTACAAGCTTTAACTTTGAACTGGAATTTTCTGTTAAATGTGAACTAAACCTAAAGAGGGAAGTCCAGAAATGTGTGCCAACTATACCCACTAATAAGGCTGCTACAGATATTGGAGAATATAGTGTCACTCAATGCATAATTTAAAATTTCACTGAACTTTGAAAAGAAACAGCTGCTCTTTTTGGTTTGCTAGAGATGCCACAACATCAATATCGGAGCTCGTGTACATCTGGTACCTATGATATCCCATAATGCATCATTCTGGGCCATCTCCAGTAAACCTAGAAAAGTAAACAATTTTAGGGCTTTATGAAATTCTAAAAAATAAAAACTATGGGCTGAGCGTCCCTCGAAAGCCTGGAAAAAATGTTTGTGTGTTAATTCTAGGGCACATTTCTTGATTTATTCAAATTTTTATTTTAGCTTTCCATTTCACCTTTAAAGCATAAATGCAATAGCATATATAGTAACAAGTTACATGCATGCACCCTGGTTATAATATCTTTAGGATATTCCAGGTTATGCATCTATAATCTGATTAACACCACATTACTTCTCATGTTGCTATGACAGCATTATTAATAATGTTGTAATTATGTATAGTGTCCACATCACTGAGGTATTTAGGTACATTTTAACAAGATAAAACTAATTATCACAAGAATGGGGAGCGCTTCCTCTGTGCCTTCTCACAGAAACTGTCTCAGGGTACGTCTACACTATGGGATTATTCCGATTTTACATAAACCGGTTTTGTAAAACAGACTGTATAAAGTCGAGTGCACGCGACCACACTAGGCATATTAATTCAGCGGTGTGCGTCCATGGTCCGAGGCTAGCGTTGATTTCTGGAGCGTTGCACTGTGGGTAGCTATCCCGTAGCTATCCCATAGTTCCTGCAGTCTCCCCCACCCCTTGGAATTCTGGGTTGAGATCCCAGTGCCTGATGGGGCAAAAATCATTGTCGCGGGTGGGTCTGGGTACAGCCTCACCCCTCCCTCCGAGAAAGCAGCAGACAACCGTTTTGCGCCTTTTTTCCTGGCTGAACTGTGCAGACGCCATAGCACGGGCAAGCATGGACCCTGCTCAGATCAACACCTTGCGCATTCTCGTGCAGTCTATGCTGAACTGGGACCTGCAAAGCCAGGCGAGGAGGCGACAGCAGCGGCTACGGCAGCGCGGCGACGAGAGCGATGAGGACGTGGACACAGAATTCTCTCAAACCGCGAGCCCCTGCGCTTTGGAGATCCTGCTGGTAATGGGGCAGGTTCTAGCCATTGAACACCGATTTTGGGCCTGGGAAACAAGCACAGACTAGTGGGACCGCATAGTTTTGTGAGTGTGGGACGATTTGCAGTGGCTGCGAAACTTTCGCATGCGTAAGGGCACTTTCATGGAACTTTGTGACTTGCTTTCCCCTGCCCTGAAACACCAGAATACCAAGATGAGAGCAACCCTCACAGTGGAGAAGCGAGTGGCAATAGCCCCCTGGAAGCTTGCAACGCCAGACAGCTAACCAGTCAGTCGGGAATCAATTTGGACTGGGAAAATCTACTGTGGGGGCTGCTGTGATGCAAGTAGCCAAAGCAATCATTAAGCTGCTGCTACGACAGGTTGTGACTCTGGGAAACGTGCAGGTCATAGTGGATGGCTTTGCTGCAATGGGATTCCCTAACTGTAGGGGGGCGACAGATGGAACCCATATTCCTATCTTGGCACCAGAGCACCCAGTACATAAACCGCAAGGGGTACTTTTCCATGGTGCTGAAAGCACTGGTGGATCACAAGGGACGTTTCACCAACATCCACGTGGGATGGCCAGGAAGGGTTCATGATGACGCTCGCGTCTTCAGGAACACTACTCTGTTTAAATGGCTGCAGCAAGGGAATTACTTCCCAGACCAGAAAATAACAGTTGGGGATGTTGAAATGCCTGTAGTTATCCTGGGTGACCCAGCCTACCCCTTGATGCCATGGCTCATGAAGCCATACACAGGCAGCCTGGACAGTAGTCAGGAGCTGTTCAACTACAGGCTGAGCAAGTGCAGAATGGTGGTAGAATGTGCATTTGGCCGTTTAAAGGTGCGCTGGCGCACATTACTGACTCGCTCAGACCTCAGCCAAACCAATGTCCCTTTGTTATTGCTGCTTGCTGTGTGCTCCACAATCTCTGTGAGAGTAAGGGGGAGACCTTTATGGCGGGGTGGGAGGCTGAGGCAAATCACCTGGCCGCTGATTATGCGCAGCCAGACACCAGGGCGATTAGAAGAGCACACCAGGAGCGGTGCGCATCAGAGAAGCTTTGAAAACGAGTTTCATCACGGGCCAGGGCTATGGTGTGACTGTTGTGTTTTGTTTCCCTTGATGAACCCCGCCCCCTTGATTGACTCATTCCCTGTAAGCAACCCACCCTCCCCTTCGATTACAGCTTGCTTAAGGAAATAAAGTCACTATCATTTAAAAATCATGTATTCTTTATTAAAAAGTAATTATAAAAAGAGGGAGAGAACTGACAAGGTATCCTGGTGTGTGGTTTGGGAGGAGGATAGGAGGGAAGGAAAAGGCCACTAAAACATTTCAATGTAATGACAGCCTTTTGGTTGGGCTGTCCACGGGGTGGAGTGGTGGCGGGTGCACGAAGCCTTCCCCACGCGTTCTTACACGTCTGGGTGAGGAAGATATGGAACATGGTGAGTGGTGAGGGTGGTTACACAGGGGCTGCAGCGGCACTCTGTGACCCTGCTGCTCTTCCTGAAGCTCCACCAGACGTCGGAGGATGTCAGTTTGATCACGCAGCAGCCCCAGCGTTGCATCCGCACCGCTGGATCTTCCTGCCTACACCTCTGATCTTCCTGCCCACACCTCATCTCGAGCGTCTCTCCTATCTCACGTTGGTCCCTCCTGTCCTCACGTTCACTGGCATCTTTCCTGTAATTTGATACCACGTCCTTCCACTCATTCAGATGAGCTCTTTCATTGCGGGTTCACTTTCCATGATTTCCTGAGAACATTTCGTCTCGCGTCTTCTTTTTCTCCGCCTTATCTGAGATAGCCTTCGGGATGGAGTAGGGAGGCTTGAAAAATTTGCAGCTGCATGAGGGAGGGAAAAAAGGGAGAGAAGTATTTAAAAAGATACATTTTACAGAACAATGCTTATACTCTTTCACAGTGAACAACACTATTCACCTTTACATAGCACATGTGATTTCACTACAAGGTCGCATTTTTGCATCTTAAATATTGAGTGCCTGCGGCTCTGGTGTTACAGATCTCACAGACGCAGGTCCGGGCATCAGAATTCAGCTTGCATGCGGCCATGGTAAGCCATTGTCTTTCGGCTTCTTGCAGCCTTCATATACACAGTGCCCTCCTTTTTCCCAAATACCAAGCAAATCCCATCAGTGATGCTTCTTTCCTGTTAACATGCAGCAGCAGAAGCCACCCCCCCTCCAATTCTCTGGGATGATTCGCTTTACCCTCCCCCCCACTGCATGGCTGGTATCATGGAAGATCACTGCTAATCACCCCCTTCCCCCCCCCACCGCGTGGCTGGTAGCAGGGAATCTCCTGATAGCCAAACGCAAAAAAGCTCAGCGCTATTCCTCCCTCCCCCCCTTGGCTACCTGCAAGGAAGGATTTCTTTTAAGCAACAGGCAAACAGCCCAGTAGGAATGGCCATCTCTGTCCCCTTAATTAAATTCCTGAATTTCAACCAGGTTACCATGAACGATATCACTCTCCTGAGGATAACACAGCGAGATAAAGAACGGATGTTTCTTGATGCCAGCAATCACCGGACCATACGCAGCTAGGCTTTGTCATGCAATGATACCGATTACTTGCTACATGCATGCGTGGTAAAGTGTCCTACCATGGTGGACGGAATAAGGCTGCCTTGCCCAGAAACCTTCTGCAAAGGCTTTTGGAGTACCTCCAGGAGAGCTTCATGGAGATGTCCTGGAGGATTTCCGCTCCATCCCCAGACATGTTAACAGACTTTTCCAATAACTGTACTGGCCGCGAATGCATCCCAAGTCCTCAGGGCAAATCAATCATTAAAAAACGCTTGCTTTTAAACCATGTTTTATATTTACAAAGGTACACTCACCAGAGGTCGCTTCCATGGCTTCACTGTCTGGGCTAGTGGCTTGGGAGGGCTGGGAGGGTAATTCCGTCTGGGTGAGAAAAAGCTCCTGGCTGTTGGGGAGAACGGAGTGCTGTGTGCTCTCTGCAAGCTCTCCTCCTCCTCCTCCTCATCTTCCCCGTCCGCAGAATCCTCAGCCATGGCTGAGATTACCACCCCCACCTCGGAATCCACGGACAGGGGTGGGTAGTGGTGCGGAGACCCCCCTAGAATTGCATGCAGCTCAGCGTAGAAGCGGCATGTTTTCGGCCCTGCCCTCGGACCTTCCGTTTGCTTCTTTGGTTTTCTGGTAGGCTTGTCTGAGCTCCTTAACTTTCACTCTGCACTGCATTGAGTCCCTGGTGTGGCCTTTCTCCATCATAGCCTTGGAAATTTTTTCAAATATTTTTTCATTTTGTCTTTTGGAACGGAGTTCTGTTAGCACAGAATCCTCTCCCCATATAGCGATCAGATCCAGTACCTCCCGTGCGGTCCATGCTGGAGCTCTTTTTCGATTCTCAGGGACTGCATTGCCACCCGTGCTGATCAGAGCTCCACGCTGGGCAAACAGGAAATGAAAATCAAAATTTTGCGGGGCTTTTCCTGTTTACCTGGCCACTGCATCCGAGTTCAGATCGCTGTCCAGAGCAGTCACAGTGATGAACTGTGGGATACCGCCCGGAGGCCAATACAGTCGATTTGCGGTCACACTAACCCTAATCCGATATGGTAATACCGATTTTAGCGCTACTCCTCTCGTTGGGGAGGAGTACAGAAACCAATTTAAAGAGCCCTTTATATTGATATAAAGGGCCTCATTGTGTGGACGGGTACAGCATTAAAGTGGTTTAATGCTGCTAAAATCGGTTTAAATGCGTAGTGTAGACCAGGCCTCAGCTTCCCTGAAAGAACCCAAGATGGTGGACAACAGGAAGCAGATTAAACAAAGAAAATCCAGAGATTGTAGTTAAAGGAAAGCCTGGATAAAGAGATGCATTTTACATGCCATCCTGAGAGGAGAGCCTACCACTGAGAATGCCCTGCTCCCAATTCCCTCAAGCTTCACTTTAAGGATATCTAGTTGATGTGTGCTATAGAGTACTCCTATTTCCTTGGCATCTCATTTTAAAAGAAAAAGAAAAGAATGCATGTATGACTATTTGAATGTACAATCAAAAAATGATTTCGCCCTTCAAGGAAAAGTGGTGATGCATCAAGAAGCATCCTGCATCCACTCATCCCAATGCTTTCCACATATAGAGTTACCAGACCACATGAAACACAGGAAGGTATTGAAAGAGCAATTACCTAAAAGGTGCCCTTATTTCAGTGTGTGATGTTCCAGATAAACCACATACATTCATGATCAGCACCATCTCAGTGTGTTATTAAAAGGAGATCATACACGAATCCTGCCATAGAACCATTTGTGTTATTAAATTGGAGATGGGGGAGAGAGAAGTCAGCATGCCCACTTAGGAATGGAAAGAGACTGTGCCCAAGTATTCAAACTAACCAGTTTATGAACTCTTAACTATGTTATTGGAAAAAAACCTCAGAAGCATGAAGTGAATAAAAAGAATGTGGATGGGGAAGCGTTGCTATATTAGTAATGCTTGAAGTGAAATAGGTTATTTGTTCAGTGAATACAATATCCTAAACATTTTATAATATAAATTATCAGAACCTTCTCTAGTCTAATAGGTTTAAAATAAAGTCTCCACCCAAATCATTAAACTAGTTATTAGTTTTACATCAAGAGTAATATTACAATGCTTTCTCCCACTCAGCATTCCTACAAAGGCTGTGTGTTTGAAAGGGAAATCCCTTGAACAAATCTCTTCTTTCTAATTTTTGCCCATTATGTACCTCCAAAGCCAAGGCTGTCTTGTCGTAGGCATTAGGGACTCGCTTCTGGATAACCCGGGCATAAATAGGGCCATTCTGAAGGTTAGGGAGCGGAGTGTTGATGCTGGGTTGGGCATAGGGCCCTGGCTCCGGCCCTCCCAGTGGCTGTGGGTGGGAACTATCCTGGTTACCTCCAATCAGAGTAGATACTGAAGCAGAGGAAGGTCTATACTTCTCCACGTAAGGAACAGGTATCATTCCCCTCTTTCCATCGCTGTCTTCTGCATTCCACCATTGCTCTTCAGGCTTATCCCGGATTCTCAGTATGTCTCCTTTCTTAAATGGAAGATCTTCCTCATCATTTCCATTAAAGTCAAAGAGAGCTCGCACATATTCAGCTTCTTCCTGCCTCAATATAACTCCACTATTCTGCTTGGATTTGGAAACAGGTTCTATCAAGGTTGTAGTGTCCAAATAATGTATTTTGTAGAATTCCAGTAAAGATGGTAATGAATCAAACTCTTGGTCACCTATTCGGAATCTGGAGGGATTCAACCCTGAAAGAAAAATGGCAGCACATTATTAAAGAGAATATAATAAAAATGTGACAAGTTGAAATTTAATCTCAGCGAAAATTATTGAAGTTTACAGATGAATAATTTGATGCAGAATTAGGCACTATACTTCAGGGTAATGTTGTTCATTGTATCTAATCTTTGTACATAGTTAGTGATTTGTATATATGCATACATGGAAGAAAACTGACGTCTGATTTGTTAGAATAGTGAAGTGAACAGTATCCTGTAACTTCCAGAATGGGGAGGTAGAGTGTGTGGATTTTATTCAGATGGAATGGGATCTTATTTTTAGAAGTGAAGTTTGCCAAACTAGGAAGGTGGGATTAGGCAGACTAGAACAAAATTATAGCAGTGAGCCAATTATGCTATATTTAAGATTAAGACCAGCTTTCTGTCAAAGCTCAACTCTAAGTGCTTGACTCCTGTAAAATTTAATGACCACTTAACACTGTTTTATACCACCTAAACGCTTGCACGTAGGATGCCACCTAAACCTATACTTTCCCTTACCCATCTTTAAATCCACAGACTGCTCTCATATTCCTTCTTACTATTGACCATACCCATGGGAAGTCAATCCCATAGCCCTGCCACTGACATACCCTATACACCTCTCCATTGAAATGATGCAGACTGGAACCTCAAGTTAAACATTCACCTCTTTCATTTGATCCTACGCATGGGGGCATAGAGCCAGATACCCACATATCAAAATCACAACTTTGCATTCCTCAAACAAATCCACACATCTCCTTATATCACAAACGCACCTCTAACAATTGGCCCCACCTATTGCTTCCACTATTCAGTACCTCTATACCTAAAACACGAAAGCAGCTGGCCTGCATATAGACAATTGCCAAGGGCTCTTTCCAACTCCAGAGGGGCAGAGGTACGGTTGCATGGGCACTTACCTTAACTTTGTATTTCCTTGTTTTCACAAGTTTGAGTTTTGCTGAACTTGATGTTCTGTGTTAATAAGTATCTGATTTTCACTCCCAAGTTTATTCTGAAGGAAGTGAAGGAGTTTTGTTTCTTGTGTGTGTCTTCGATCTACCACATCTATAAACTCAGCCACATTCAGCTTTTCACTTGGGACGGTACAGGATTTTAATTTCCGAAGTATAAGACATCTGTGTATTTCATATAGAATGCATTTTAGGTACAACCCCAAGATAAAGAAGGAACAGTGCTGCTTTTTTAGTCCTCTACTTTTTACAGCATCACTGTCCTGAATGTTAAATCAAGACAGCAACGTTGCAGTTACAGTTAGTTACTAGTAGCTGGTCAAAAAACACACTAAGGCCTTGTCTACACTGCCACTTTACAGTGCTGCAACTTTCTCGCTCAGGGGTGTGAAAAAACCCACCCCCCGAGCACTACAAATTTCAGCGCTGTACAGTGGCAGCGGAGACAAGGCCTTAGTGTGTTTTTTTATAGTGCTAGGAGAGCTCTCTCCCAGCGCTGGTACCACAACTACACAGCCACATTAAAGCATTGCCGCGAGGCAGCCCTTTAACATTGCTAGCGAAGACATGTGAAGATGGTGTTTGAAGACAGATACTAAACACTACAATGAGTTTGTAGCAGCTTGGCTTTGGAGCCAACACAAATGAGGCTATTCTTCCTTTAAGTGTATTTTTTTATGAAAGTCATAAACACCTATACAAATCAATGTAGCAATATACATTTCCAAAACATGTGCAACAAGTGCATTAACCTTTTACTTCTAATTTCTCTTAGCATAAGTCACCTTCTTCATATTTGTCAAATGGCAGGTGAGTTATAAACCATCATATCAAATGCATCAACAGATATTCAACTAAATAAATCACATCCCACAATACTATACATTATGAATGATATACAAGTGATGAATTGCCAATCTTGGTTTCAGTTGTCCAGCTGTCTCTCTCTCTTTTTTCTGGTTTTATGTTCTTCAATTTATTTGGAAAAAAATAAGTATGATATTCCATATATTGTATAACCAGGTGTAGTGGGAGAAATGGAGACAGATTCACACTTCAACAAGTAATGACGAGGGGTAACGAAGGAGAAACAGTCATACTTCAAGCTCTTAGTCTAGTCCATTTTCCTTCTAGCAAAAAAGATTTGCTTACCTTGTAAATCTGTTTCTCCAAAGAGGATCTCTAACAGAACTCTTGCTCCTGGGCCTTAGTTCTTTAGTGCAAGGCTAGAAGAACTCCCCCTAACTCTTAACACATTTTTGACTATCAAGGGCAGCATTACCAGAGTGGATCATTGGCTCAGGCTGACTTCCTGAATATGCCAAGTAGTTCCTTCAACTGAGCAGGAGATAATGCTCCCAGAAAGAAAAGCTGATTCAAGATGATCAACTAGCAAAAAATACTATCAGGGAAAAAGTATATAATAAAATACCTCTCAGAATTATGGGATGAGGTGTTTGTGATGAGAATATTCACCTAGATAATGTCTTCAGAGAAGCAAAATTATAAGGTACACTCAGTCAGTCCAGGATTCACATTCCAGCAGACTAAGAAGCCCAAGAGGTATCCACAAGGAAATGTAAGCAAATGAGCAAAAACAACATGACCAATGCCAATAGGGCAGAGAAAGAGGAAAGAATGAATTAAGATACCTCTCAGAACACCTACATTATAGTATATAATCGTAAGTATAAATTAGCTAACTGAAAGTAAGGAACATCCTATAACAAAACAAACCTTTTTTGGTGAGAGTTTAGCCTCCCTTACCTTGTAATGGGGGAAAGAGGGGGACACACATGACTTTTTGGCCTGAGGGCCACATCTGGGTGCAGAAATTGTATGCAGGGCCATGAATGTAGGGCTAGGGCAGGGGGTTGGGAGAGAGTTTGTGCGGAGTGCAGGAACGAGCTCAGGACAAGGGGTTGGGGTGCAGGAGGGGCGAGGCAGGGAGCTCAAGGCAGGGGATTGGGGGCTCAGGAAAGGGGGTTGGGGTGCAGAAGGGGTTTGGGATGTGGGCTCCAGCCCAGGGCACTTACCTCAAGCGGCTCCAGGGTGCCAGTGGCTCGCAGCAGGGCTAAGGTAGGCTGCCTGCCCTGGCCCCATGCCACTCTCAGAAGTGGCCAGTATGTCTGGCAGTGGCTCCTGAGGGTGCGGCGGGGCAGGTGACTCCGTCGCGCACTGCCCTCGCCTGCAGGTACCACCCGTGAAGCTCCCATTGGCCGTGGTTCCCCGTTCCCAGCCAATGGGAGCTGCAGGGGGTGGTGCCTGCAGGCGAGGACAGTGTAGAGCCCTCTGCCTCTCTCCCCATCAGGGGACGCAGGGACGTGGTGCTGGCCGCTTCCGGGAGCTGCACGGGGCCAGGGCAGACAGAAAGCCTGCCTTGGCCCCACTGTGCCACGGGGCTGGCAATCCTGTGGACCAGATTGAAAACCCTGAGGGGCCAGATCCGATACACAGGCCATAGTTTTCCCTCCCTGCCTTATAAACAAGGTCTGGAAAATAAAGAACCAAAAAAGAGAATTCCTTCTTGTGGCCACATCCAAGCAACAATGTTTTGTAAATGTGAGGAGAGAGGGCCATGTAGCTGCTTTGCAGATGTCTGTGATAATTTTTTTTAAATCTCCCTAGCAAGCTGTGATGGGAGCCCAGATATGCCATTTTAATTTCAGGCCAACCAGGTCACAGCAGTATGAAGTACAATCAGGCATCCACTTAGACATGATCCTCTACGGTGTTGGTACCAAATGAAGCAAAAATTGTGTTGATTTTCGTATGGTTTTAGTCCTCCCACGGACATTTTAAGATCAAACATATGGAGAAAGGTCTCTGTGGCATGGGCAGGCAGGTGTGGGAAGAATGTTGGCAGGCCAATAGGATCATTAGTGTAGAACTCCAATACCATACTGGAGAGAACCTTAACTCTGCAGCAACACTTTATCTCAGGAAAGACTAGTATAAGATACCTTGGTCATTAGACCAAAGTCATTGCCCCCAGCAAAATGACTGCATGTAAAGAACTTAAGCTCATAGGAAATAAGTGATTCTAAAGAAACTTTGATAAGCTTTGTCAGGGCCACATTAATATCCCATGACCAAGGGCTTTTTAATGAGAGTGGTGTTGAGAGACTTCTACTAAGGGACAATAAACTGAAATAGATGTGACAGATTGACAATATCCTACATTATCCTGAACAAACCTTATGGAATTAAGATGAAATCTATTAAATTAAGTTAAACCTCACTGAATTACAGTTAATACCTTTGGGGGACATTGTACGTACCTTCTCTAGCAGGGAGTGGGGATGCTTATGTACTTTCCCTACATTATCAGCCTTGCAAGTCACCCACCCGGACAGATATACATACAGTAGTTTAAACTTGGACCAACAAAAAAAAAAAAAGGGTTGGAGATAAATAGCCTGTTTTTTAAACTGGCTTATGGGCTTCTTCCTGATCCAGCAAATGGACAGGACCCCTGGTCCACAGAGGGCTCCAATCCTTATGGCAGGGTTGGAAGGTCTGTGCCTGCCAGACTGCATGTTAGAGTTGTGTAGGTGTCTTCATAATTATTAATGTTTTCTCCTTAAGAATAAAGTAGGTTTGCATAGAAAGAACTGTGCAGAACTTATAACTAAGGCTGTCAATTAATCGTAATTAACTCTCACAATTAACTCAAAAAATTAATCACAATTTAAAAAAATTAATCAAGCTTAATCGCAGTTTTAATCACATTGTTAAGCAATAGAACACCAAGTTAAATTTATTACATATTTTTTGATGTTTTTCTACATTTTCAAATATATTGATTTGAATTACACAGAATACAAAGTGTACAATGCTCGCTTTATATTATTTTTATTAATATTTGCACTCTAAAAATGATAAACAAAAGTTAGTATTTTTCAGTTCACCTCACGCAAGTACTGTAGTGCAATCTATTGTGAAAGTGCAACTTACAAATGTAGAATTTTTTTGTTACGTAACTTCACTCAAAAACAAAACATTGTAAAACTTTAGCACCCATGAATCCAGTCAGTCCTACTTCTAGTTCAGCCAATCAAAGACAAAAGTTTGTTTACATATACAGGATATAATGCTGCCTGATTATTTACAATGTCATCTGAAAGTGAGAACAGGCATTCACATGGCACTTTTGTAGTCAGCATTGCAAGTTGTCTACGTAAATTATTTATATGCTAAACACTTGTATGCCTCTGCGTGCTTTGGCCACCCTTCCAGAGGACATGCTTCCATGCTGATGATGCTCATTAAAAAAAACAAATTTTCAATAAAATTTGTGACTGAACTCTTTCGGGGAGAATTGTATGTCTCCTGCTCTGTTTTACCTGCATTCTGCCATATATATTCATGTTATAGCAGGTTCGGCTGATGACCCAGCATATGTTGTTTCTTTTAAGATCACTTTCACCACAGATTTGACAGAACACAAAGAAGGTACCAGTGTGAGATTTCTAAAGATAGTTATGGCTCTCAACCCAAGGTCTAAGAATCTGAAGTGCCTTCCAAAATCTTAGAGGGACTAGGTGTGGAACATGCTTTCAGAAGTTTTTAAAGAGCAACAGTCCAATGCAGAAACTATAGAACCCGAACCACCAAAAAAGAAAATCAACCTTCTGCTGGTGGCATCTGACTCAGAATGAAAATGAACATGCATTGGTTCTACTGCTTTGGATTGTTACCAAGCAGAACCCGTCATCAGCATGGATGCATGTTGTCTGGAATGGTGGTTGAAGCATGAACAGAGATAAATCTTCAGGGCACCTGGCACGTAAATATATTGTAATGTTTGCGACAACAGTGCCATGTGAACTCCTGTTTTCACTTTCAGGTGACATTGTAAACAAGAAGAAGGCAGCATTATTTCCTGCCAATGTAAACAAACTTGTTTGTCTGAGCAACTGGCTGAACAAGAAGTAGGACTGAGTAGATTTGTAGGCTCTAAAGTTTTACATTGTTTTATTTTTGAATGCAGTTTTCTTTTTACATAATTCTACATTTATAAATTCAACTTTCATGATAAAGAGATTGCACTACAGCACTTGCAATTGGGGAATTGAAAAATACTATATATTTTCTTTTTTACAGTGTAAATATTTGTAATAAAAATATAAAGTGAGCACTGTACACTTTGTATTCTGTGTTGTAACTGATAAAATATTTGAAAATGTTGAAAACATCAAAAATACTTAAATAAATGGTATTCTATGATTGACAGTGCTATTAATCGCAATTAACTTTTTTACTCATTTGACAGCCCTATTTATAACTGTAGCTATTACACCTGTTAACAGTTTCTGAAAAGAAAGCAAACAGGTATCCTTAGGCAACTTATCTGTACTGGGAAATACACAGTGAACACAAGAAACTGTTCAGCCTAAAAATACCCTCGTCAGAAGGGAGAGGGACAGGGATCCACTCAAGACAGACAACAGCTGGGGAGCTGGAAGCCTGAGTATGGATGTCCTTGCTGGACCACTAAGCAAAAATACAGGTGCAGTTTCCCTGAACTGTCTGAACCTTATGACAAAGAGCTGCAGAGTCTAACTTCTGCTAGGGTACAATAAACTGAAATAGCTGCCAAACCTCTCTCGATACAGTTAATTTTTAAGTTGTACTCAAACAGATAAAAAGGGTAGTCAAACATTTTTGCACAGGACAAGTAAAAGGGACCAATTGGGCCTGATTGTACCACACGGCAAACCTTTTTACCTCAAGCTGTAGATGGGGGCCTCTGAGATGCCACAACATAAGCCACCTGCTTGGAGAGTCCATGCTTATGGATTTCTCTCCTTTCTAGCCAAACTAAACAGAAGGCTTCCAAATTACGATAGAACAATGTGCTCTGCTGAAGTAATGATCTACGGCCAATGGGATCAGATTTGGCCACCTGAAACACAGTTAAGAACTCTCTGTCAGTGCGGCAGTTAGAGGGGACTAGCTGGATCAAACCTTTGTCACCCCTAAAGGAGACACTGATTTGGAACTCAAAAGTTCTGGGTTCAATTCCTGTTTCTGCCAATCTCTTTGTGTGATAGTGGACAAATCACTTAAACATTCTGGGTCACATTCTGGCATCCTTAGGTCACATTTACACTGCAAACTTTGATTGACAAGTTATGTTGGCATAAAGCCATCACAGTTAGCATATCGCTTGTGTGTGCACATACTTGGTTCCCTGCACTGACACTTCACATACTCACCAGGTGTGTGTGTCATTTTAGTGCGTGGTACACCAGGGTAAATATCGCAATGCGAAACTTGCCATTGTCTGGCACACTGCCTTTTGGGAAATTGGTGAGGCACAAACAAATTGCACAGGAGTAACTAGGAGCAAGGGGTCAAATTCCCATCATGCAACTTCCTCCATCCCGTAATGTCACCCATATCCCATAATTTTTCATCTTTTTAAAAAATCCCACAAAGCCTTGCTGCATTCCCACTCTCTGCCATCTCTGACAGAAGCATGAAGCCCGAACAGCTCTGCACTATTGTCATGACTGTTGCAAGCAGAGGATGAATGATCCTCTGGTATTCGGAGAGCCATACTAAGAACTTCAGCACTGGGTAACATGAAGATTTTGTGGAGGACAGTCTGCTGTGTGATATAACAAAAACCAATTCAAGGATGGTGGTGGCATTCACAGAGCAGCTGCAGACCAGGGGCGCTGCTTCTGTGCCCAAGAAACAAGCACTGACTGGGATCACATCATGATGCAGATTTGGGAAGACGAGCATTCCCCAGATCTGTCAGATGCAAAAGACCACATTCCTGGATCTGTATGTCAAACTCACCCCAGCCCTCTAGCACAGGGAGACTAGAATGATAGCTATACTGACAGCTAAGTGAATGATGATTGTTTTCTAAATGCCTGCAACACCAGATTGCTACCAGTCAGTAGGACATCACTTTGGACTTGGAAAATCTACAATGGGGGGCCATTAATGGTCTCCTGCTATGCAGGACTATGACTTGCAGTAATGTGCAGGACATACTGGATGGATTTTCAGCAATGGGGTTCCCAAACTGCAGTGGGCACATACATCCCTATTTTGGTACCAGCTCATCTTGCCACAGAGTATATCAACAGAACAGGCTACTTTTCTAAGATTATGCAAACATTGGAACGCTCAACTGCTCTCAGTGCTGGCTGGTCAGGGAAGGTGCATGATGCTTGCATCTTGAAGGACACAGGCCTGTTCAGAAAGCTGCAAGCCAGGACATTCTTTCCTGACTGGTGGATTACTGTTAGTGATGTTGAAATGCCAACAGTGATCCTGGGGTACCTGGCCAACCCCTGGCTCGAGAAGCCATACACCAGCCACCTTGACAGCACCAAGAAGAGATTCAACTACTGGCTCAGAAGGTGCAGAATAAGAGATGAATGCGCTTTTGGTAGACTGAAGGGATGCTGGGGTTGTTTACTCAAGACTGGATATGAGAGAGAAAAGTATCCCAATGGTTATAGCTGCCTGTTGCATTCTGCATAATATCTGTGAGGCAAAGGGGAAAAAGTTGCCCCTGGGATGGAGGGCAAAGGTGGAGTGGCTGTCTGCTACGTTAGAACTGCCAGACACAAGGGCTATTACAAGAGCTCAATGTGGAACTATGCAGCTGAAGGAGGCCTTGAAAGAGCACTTTTTAACAATCAGCCACAGTAAAATGATATGGGCGAATGTGCTCTATCTGCCCTGGAGTTCTGGTGGCTATTAGGAATTGTGTGGTGCTTGTTGTATATTTATGAATATAACACTGTTTGTTAACGGGCCTATTAATTTTCCAGTGCTGCTTGTACATTTACAATTATTACACTGTGTTTTTGTCACTGATCCTATAAGTTTTGTCCACCTGTACAACAAGTAGTCAGTCCTTTCAGTAGTGCTAGGCATTCTGCAGCATATGTTGTGAAGTAATAAACATTAATTTACCAAAAAATATTTATTGAGAACCAAAACCAGTGTAAAAAAACCCAGGGTACAATTAAAAAACAAATACAATAAAAACTTCTGAAATAAATTAACAAAACTTAACAAGGAGACGGAAAATTCATGTCCTTTTCAGTTCATTTTGGCTACACATGCCACAATAGCGACTCTCATGCATCAGTGTATGTGAAGCTATGGTTCTCCTAACTGTCCACCAGCATGGAGTGGTAGGGGATATGGATGCATCCCCTGATGCTATGTGGAAAGTTGGGGGGGCGGGGGGGAGGTGTAGAAAGGTGCTAAAATGGAATTCTCCACAGACTGCAAAGGGAAGTGAACCTGTGATTGTTGAATCTGTAAGTCAACAAGAGTCTGCAGCAGGGTTCCCTCTAATTTTTCCCACACGTGTACAAAATAAATGTTACGTGAGACACATCACCCTCATATTGATGCACATAAAATTCATGTGGTGGGGTGGGGCCAAGGGGTTCGGAGTGTGCGAGGAGGCTCAGGGCTGGAGCAGAATGGCGCACAGCTGGGTGCAGGGGTGTGAGGGCTCCAGCTGCGGGTACAGGCTCTGAGGTGGGGCTCAGGGCTGGGGCAGAGGGTTGGAGTGTGGGGGGGGATGACGGTTTCAGCTAGGCGTGCGGGCTCTGGGGTGGGGCTGAGGGGTTTAGGGTGCAGGAGGGTGTTCTGGGGCGATGGCAAGCAGAGAGGAGTCCCCCGAGCTCTCTCTCCCCACAGCAGCTCCTGGGCTGGGGGGGGGCAGGAGAGAGGCACCTCTCCCCACCGTGGCATCTCAGGGGCTGGGGCTGCGGAATAGGCACCCCTCCCTCAGCAGGTCTGGGCTGGGGCTGAGTTGGGGGAGGGGCGCCCCAGTCATGGCAGGTCCAGGGGTCAGTTGGGACCAGGGGAGGGACACCCAGAGAGAAAATTAGCGGGTGCTGCTCAGCAGCACCCACCAGCAGCCAAGCTACCCCCACCCCGCAGCACCTCTCACCTGCCAGAAGTCCTGCTGACCAACTCCTCCCTCCCAGCACCTCCCGCCCCTGCAGACAGCTGTTTCACAGCATGTAGGAAGCTCCGAGAGGCAGAGAGAAGAGCAGGGACGGGGCACTCTCAGAGTAGGAGGCAAGGAAGAAGAGGAGGGAAGAGGACGGACAGAGGTGGGGGACTTGGGGGAAGGAATGGATTAGGGGCAGGGCCCGGGGCGAAAGTGGGGGTCAAGTACCTCCCACAGTTACAAGGGAAGTTGGCGTCTATGATGCGCCCCTCCCCTGGCCGTGGCAGGTCAGCTGGGCAGCGCTAAACAGGCTGCTGCATGGCCACGCAGCTTACAGGGAACTTATGTCTGCAGCATTTGTGTTTGCTGATGAAGAAGGCCAATTATGTCTTGGTACATTTCCTTCTCCTATCCACTCTTTCCCTCTCCATACTGTCTGCAACATTCAGCCTCCGGGCCCTCTTTTTATGATCCGATGCAGCACTAGCTTGCAGGATCTCTCTGCACATATCCTCTTCTTTCTCCTCCTTATCATGGTCTGACGTTCCATGGGTGTGTAGGGGGGACCTCTCAACACCACAACAGCAGCAGCTACAGACAAAACATACAGAAGTATTCTATGTATAGCACAAGGAAAAGTGAAAGTTAAGTTTCATAACTCCCTTCCCTTGGCTCCCCTAAAGTTTTAAATGAGATACGGATATTGACACTTCAGCCTGGTAGTGCCTGTGCAAAACATCATTCACCAGCCCCAACCATGGAGAGTATGGCTGAGCAGAGGCATTGGAGGGGAAGGGAATTCAGTTGTACAAAACAAAATTTCAGCCTCTGTTGCTCTACACTTATGCCCATGGAAAAGACATTCAACATTGGCACTATTTTCCACAGACGGTGGTAATTTTAGCTGATATCTCACTCCTGAGGGTAACATAGGCACATATAACACAGCCGCTGCTGGTGTACTGAAGCCACTTGGCCCCATATACACTAGCCTTTGCTGCAATGGTGATTGCCAAAGTCATCGCGGACTGGTATGAGAAAGTATCTTACCATAAAGAGTCCTGTGACATCTTATAGACAAGGGGTCGGCAACCTTTCAGAAGTGTGCCGAGTCTTCACTTACTCACTCTAATTTAAAGTTTCGCGTGCCAGTAATACATTTTAATATTTTTAGAAGATCTCTTTCTATAAGTCTATAATATATAACTAAACTATTGTTGTACGTAAAGAAGGTTTTTAAAATGTTTAGGAAGCTTAATTTAAAATTAAATTAAAATGCAGAGCCCCCCCAGACTGGTGGCCAGGACCCAGGCAGCGTGAGTGCCACTGAAAATCAGCTCGCTTGCCACCTTCGGCACGCGTGCCATAGGTTGCATATGCATCTATGCTCCAATACATCCGTTAGTCTATAACAGGGGTAGGCTTGCCTCATAACCTAAGACGTGCAGAACGCAATGCCATCCACAGCATCAGAAACCACTCTGATGTTATAATCAAAGAGGCTGATAAAGGAGGTGCTGTTGTCAGCGTGAACAGGTCTGACTACCAAAAGGAGGCTGCTAGACAACTCTCCAATAACAAATTCTACAGAACACTTTTCTCAGATCCTACTAAGGAATATACTAAGAAAATGCACCATCTACTCAGGACACTCCCTACACTAACACAGGAACAAATCAACACACCCTTAGAGCCCCAACCAGGGTTATTCTATCTACTACCCAAGATCCACAAACCTGGAAATCCTGGACGCCCCATCATCTCTGGAATTGGCACTCACTGAAGGACTATCCAGATATGTGGACTCTCTATTCAGACCCTATGCCACCAGCACTCCCAGCTATCTCTGTGATACCACTGATTTCTGGAGAAAACTACAATGCATTGGTGATCTTCCAGAAAACACCATCCTAGCCACCATGGATATGGAGGCTCTCTACACAAACATACCACACACAGATGGAATACAAGCTGTCAGGAACAGTATACCTGACGATGACACAGCACAACTGGTTGCTGAGCTCTGTGACTTTATCCTCACGTACAATTATTTCAAATTTGGTGACAATATATACCTCCAGACCAGTGGTATCGCTATAGGCACCCGCATGGTCCCACAATATGCCAACATTTTTATGACTGACCTGGAACAATGCTTCCTCAGCTCTCGTCCACTCACGCCCCTTCTCTACTTACGCTACACTGATGACATCTTCATCATTTGGACCCATGGGAAGAAGATTCTGGAAGAATTCCACCACAATTTCAACAGCTTCCACCCCACCATCAACCTCAGCCTGGACCAATCTACACGGGAGGTCCACTTCCTAGCCACCACAGTATAAATAAGTGATGGTCACGTTAACACCACCCTATACCAAAATCCCACCGACTGCTATGCCTACCTTCATGCCTCCAGCTTCCATCCCGGACACACCACATGATCCATCATCTATAGCCAGGTACTGAGGTACAACCACATTTGCTCCAACTCCTCAGACAGAGACCAACATCTACAAGATCTTCTCCAAGCATTCTCAAAACTACGATACCCGCACGAGGAAATAAGGAAACAAATCACCAGAGCCAGATGTGTACCCAGAAGCCTCCTGCTGCAAGACAAAACCAAGAAAGAAACCAACAGAACTCCACTGGCCATCACCTACAGTCCTCAGCTTAAACCTCTCCAACGCATCATCAGTGATCTACAACCCATCCTGGACAATAGTCCCTCATTTTCACAGACCCTGGAAGGCAGGCCAGTCCTCGCTCACAGAAAACCCGCCAACCTTAAGCATATTCTCACCAGCAACCACACACCGCACCATAGCAACTCTAACTCAGGAACCAATCCATGCAACGAACCTCGATGCCAACTCTGTTCACATATCTACACCAACACCACCATCACAGGACCTAACCAGATCAGCTACAACATCACCGGTTCATTCACCTGCACGTCCACCAATGTTATATATGCCATCATGAGACAGCAATGCCCCTCTACTATGTACAGTGGCCAAACTGGACAGTCCCTACGTAAAAGGATAAATGGACACAAGTCAGATATTAGGAAAGGCAATATACAAAAACCTGTATGAGAACACTTGAACCTTCCTGGCCACACTATAGCAGACCTTACGGTAGCCATCCTACAGCAAAAAAACTTCAGGCCAAGACTTCAAAGAGAAACTGCTAAGCTTCAGTTCATTTGCAAATTTGACACCATAAGCTCAGGATTAAACAAAGACCGTGAATGGCTAGCCAACAACAAAAGCAGTTTCTCCTCCCTTGGTGTTCACACCTCAACTGCTAGAAGAGGGCTTCATCCTCCCTGATTGAACTAACCTCGTTATCTCCAGACTGATTCTGGCCTGCATATTTATACCTGCCTCTGGAAATTCCATTACATGTGTGCTTGACGAAGGGTATCGTGACAGACCCAGGCCGTGGGGTACAGGAGTCTGTTGGAGGGCAATTTGCTGGTCACTGGATGAGTAGTTTCTGTTCCCTGAGTGACCAGAGCTGGGGCTGCACTAGAGTAATCAGGAACCTGCTAGAACCAATTAAGGCAGCCAGGCTGATTAGAACCTGCAGCCAATCAGCAGGGCGGAATCAGGCACCTGGTTTTAAAAAGGAGCTCATTCCAGTCAGGGAGGGGGGAGCCAGAGGAGAGGAGTGTGCGTGAGGAGCTGGGAGCAAGAGTGAAGGAGCTGAGAGTGAGAGGGTGTGCTACCTCGAGACTAAGGAGTACAACATTATCAGACATCAGGAAGAAAAGTCCTGTGGTGAGGATAAAGAAGGTGTTTGGAGGAGCCATGGGGAAGTAGCCCAGGAGTTGTAGCTGTCATGCAGCTGTTACAGGAGGCACTATAGACAGCTGTGATTCCACAGGGCCCTGGGCTGGAACCCGGAGTAGAGGGCAGGCCCAGGTTCCCCCCAAACCTCCCCACTCCTGATCAGACACAGAGAAGTTGACCTAGACTGTGGGAAAGATCACTGAGGGAGCAAATCTGCCAAATAAGAGCAGACCCACCAAGTTAGAGAAGGAACTTTGTCACAGTATTCACCCACGAAAGCTTATGCTCCAATACATCTGTTAGTCTATAAGGTGCCACAGGACTCTCTGTTGCTTTTTATAGATCCAGACTAACACGACTACCCCCTGATACTGTCTTACCACAGAGGAAGAAATAAGGCTGACATCCCTAGAAACCTTCAGGAGAGGATTGCTGAGTACCCCCACAAAAGTTTAATTGAGATCTCTCTGGAGAATTCCAGGAATGTCTGTATCCATAAACTGCTCCACATGCCACCCCCTGTTAAATCTATGGAGCAATAAACAGCAGATAACTCTACCTTTCTTTTTTTTGGACAGTTACCACTTCCAGTCTGAGTAAATTAATTAAATGTCACTACTTGGGTCCTGGTAAGTTGGGATGGGGTACCATTTGTATATTAAACATTGTAATTGGAAATGCATTCACACACTTACCTGAGGTTCGTTCCCCTGCATTAGACTTGCCTGTGCACAGCTTCTGGGACTGATTAGACTGCAGTCGAGTCTCCTACAGATCCTGGCTTTAGGCTTAGCTCAACCTTCAGGACACATGTCCCTCATCCTCCTCGCTGTTCACAGCAGGGGTCTGTCTCTCTGGCTCCACCAAGGTATCCACGGTGCTCTGCAGTGTGCTGATGAGGTCTCCGCTAAGTCTGACATGAAGCTCATTGTATAAGCGGCAGATCTGCACCTTGGCACCAAATCAACCGTAGGCCTTCCTGACCTTCTGATATGCCTGCTGCAGTTTCTTGGCTTTCACGTGACACTGCTGTACCCTTCTCTTGCATCCCTCATACAATCTGCTCATAGATGTCCATGTTTCTACATCTGCTCCACAGCTGTGCCTGCACAGCCTCTTCTCCCCACTGGCCCACAAGATCCAATACTTCCTGTCTACTTCAGGCAGGAACACATCTGGAGCATGTAGCCAGCGTGGTCGGTTGGGCAGCTGCACACAACAAGGGAGGGCTGCAAGGTGTGTTCACCAAGCTGGGCAATCAGGAAAATGCATTTCAAAAATATGCCAGGTGGCTTCCATTCTCTGTATCCCCCGGGCAGTGGAGTTCACAACTGTGACCAGAGGGGGTCACTGTCAGGCATTGTGGGACAGTTGCTAGAGGACAGTTTACACTTGCAGTACATCAACCACAGTATGTCAACCATGGCTTAATACCGTTCAGGGAGGTGATTTTACTGCATCGCTGTATTGGGGCATATACTTTGCAGGAAACAAATTTAAGCACAGACACGTGGACAGGTAGGTTGACGCTAGGCTGCTTACATTGACTTAACTTTGTACTGTAGACCCGCCCTCTCTCACACTGAGTAACACCTAATTCCATGAGTGACCCCTCTGAAATCAGTGCAGTAGAAGAAGGTGGAAGAACTGTATCCTGGAGAGCAGTGATTCTAAGGGTGTGGCTTCACAGCAGTTAGCTCAAATTATAAATCTAGTGTTACCCCTAACTCCTGTCCACACAAAAAAATTTCTAACTCGCGTTAAGTGGTGCTTTAAACTCCAGCTGGAAAGCCTTTGGGGATGTGTTAATGCTCTGGCGATGCTGATGCTGGAGCTAGTAATGCAGTGGGGATGCAACAGCCTCAGTTACAACAATTCATCAGCTGCTAATCCAACAACTGTGCTGCTAAATAATCACTCTGTGTAACTCCAGTATTCTTTTGAAGCGTGTCTGCAATAACTCAAATAGTACTAACTCTAGAAAACTGTTGATGTGAAGACAAACCCTAGGAGGATATAAAGGTTATTCTAGATAACCAAGAGAACATTAGCTTCCAGTAAAATATGGGTCTAACATGATCTTTGGACAATTAGAAGAGAAGTGATAATACCTTTGTATATAACACTACTGAAAAACCTACCAGAATATTGTACCCTTTTCTAGCATACGTATTTTCGAAATGATGTTGAAAAACTGGAGAAAGATCAGAGAAGAGCTACCAAAAAAAAATAAGTGACTCTGGAAAACACTCTTTGCAATGAAAAACTTAAGCAGTTCAAGCTATTTAGCTTATCAAAGAATAGGAATACTCTAGTTCAACCACAAGTTATTGAGCTTGACAGAGTTTACTTACATGCCAGGGAAGAATAATTCTCTTCAATAATAGGTATTATTAGGTCAAGTTCTATGGCCCATTTGATACAGGAAGTCAGATTAGATTAACATATAGTCCCTCTCTGGCCTTAAAAACCTATTAAACTTTTAAAGCATTTACTACACTTAAATACCTCACAGAGGTTCTACTGAGGATTAATTGATGTGTGAGGTAGTCTGATATTATCGCAAGGAACAAGAACACCAAAGGAAACATTTGTTTGCAGAGGTAAAACAATTATCTTCTGGGTCTGTTCCTGCAGAAGCCAGTTCCAGTAGCACATTGCCCTCATCTTCTGGTGGAACAATACTCAGGGAGGGAATAATGTGGGGGATCAGGTGTCAAGCTACCACGGTAAGCTTGCTGCCAAAGGAAATAGCTCTTGGGTAAAGTTCCAGCATGAGGCTACTTACAGAATGACTCTCTCACCTTCCTCCACCACCTCCAATCCAGTGCTACTAGGGAAAGAGTGCCACAGGACTCTTTGCTGCTTTTAGGGAAAGAGTAGTTCTCTAGCTTCCTCCTCTCACACCCTAATCAGCAGCACTGTCTGCAACTCCTTCAGCTGACTCATTTGGTCAAGACATATAAAAGGCTGGTTTTTTCTTAACTAGTTATGGTGTCTCAACTTTGGCCTCTGTCCTGTTCATGAGCTCAGAGCAGCAATCCAAATCTTTCCCTTTGATCAGGAACTGGAGGCATGGGCTGAAGACAAAAAATGATCTAGAATTTAACAATTTATATTTTTTGTTGAAGGGATGAGAGATTATGTGGGTGAGATGTTCCAGTAATCTAAGCACAGGTCAGAGCCAGAGACCCTTCAACTCATCTCTCAGGTTGAGACAAATTCTCTTTCTGACAATGAACAAGTCACTTCTGAGTCAGTTTCCCCATCTGTAAAATGGGGACAATTACTCACAGGAGCAATGTTGGAAGATTTTATTTATTTATTTGGTAACACTTCCTAAATCTAGAAACCCATTCTGGGGTACAATACTTACCATTCTACTTCATTTTCAGAGCGTAGTCAGAATGCATAATCACCCTTAAAGCAGCCCATTCTCAGTCTCTTTAGATTTCATGTCATTCTCTTATTACAGAAGGGCCAACTCTGCTATAGCTAAGATTAATTAATTCTATTTTTGTTTATAGAATGACAGGTTTTGATTGCTTGGACTGTCTTGAAATTTGGTGTGCCTCATGGGAGCATGGGATAGGGTTACTGATCCAAATTCAAGGTCATATGAGCAAGAGGTCCTGCGTACCCAAGGGAGTGAGGCAGGTAAGGAGGGCCAAAAGAAAAAACAAATAAAAACCCAAACCAGCTTTTCCTCAAGGTTGACAGATTCTACCACTTTTTTTTGCCCAGAGTTGAGGATCAAGCCAGGGCTCTGCTCCTGGCACAATGGTCTCAATCACTCCACCCTTAACTCCAGCTAGAACATGGCACTCACTACCCCTCTGAGAGAACAAAATTTAAAATATTCAAGAAAAGAGTTCACCTCTCTAAATAGGTACAATCCTAATTTTCCTATAGCCTCATGCATCTAATGGACTATATTGTACATATACAGACAGAGTAATCAAGAGGCTTTCTAGTCTGCCAATTTTATCTGCAGCTCAATGGCTCAAAGGAACAAACAGCAGCCAGTGAACCTGCCCTACACCCGATTAGTCTCAGTTCAAATCTGACCTAGAGCAGAAACCTCAGAAAGGTCTGTAGGTATGTTGTTAATATCTGCCGGCCAGGGGGTTATTTTAAGGAAATGTAGTTTGAATACAGCAGATAATTCAGAAGATGCTAAAACTATTAAATAACCAAAAAACAACAACAACAACAACAACAACCACCACCAACCTAACAGCTTTGCCAATGCAGAGTGAAGTCTGTCAAGCAATAGATCATGCCCTCCAGAATGTAGAATTCAGCAAAACCCAAACTTGTGGAAACTAAGAAATACAGTTAAGAGTTAATGTACACCCCGACAACCATAACTCTGTCGACCTGGAAAGAACCAATGGGAATTTTCTGCACAAACTCCAGCTGCATTCACTGTGTTAGATGTAGCAGTATTGAATGGTGGAAGAATTATCTGGAGTGGCTTGGAAGAGCTGGTGACCCTCTGAGGTCTTGGCTACACTGGCACTTTACAGCGCTGCAACTTTCTCGCTCAGCAGTGTGGAAAAACACACCTCTGAGTGCAGCAAGTTACAGCGCTGCAAAGCGCGGCTCCCAGTGCTGTATGCTAAACCCCACAGGGAGGTGGAGTACCTGCAGTGTTGGGAGAGCTCTCCCCCAGCGCTGGCGCTGCGACCACACTCGCACTTCAGAGCGCTGCCGCGGGAGCGCTCCTGCAGCAGCGCTGTATGACTGCAAGTGTAGCCATACCCTAAATGTGTGAGAGAAAGCTTCTCTCCCTGACCCCAGTGTGTGTAATCGAAGGAAAGAGGTGCATGTGTACACTGAGAGATCCAGTATCCTTCACTTCAACACTGTATTTTGTAGGTTGTGTCAGCAGTGGGGCACAGAAATCTTCTTGCTTTGCCATGGGAATTTGTCAGCAGTTCAGTGGGAGAGGAGTATGGTGTGTGGGTTTAATGAAAGGTTAGTGTGTGTATAAGGATGAAGGGGTTGAAAGAACTGTAACATTTAGTAGACGTGGTGTTCTTTCTGTATATGAGTGTGGGGAGCGCCTGTTCAGCACAGGACAAAGGTGTATGGGCATGTACCTTAACTCTTTATTTATTTGTTTTCACAAGTTTGAGTTTTGCTGAACTTGATGTTCTGAAAGGGCACACTGTACTGCCAAACAAACATAAATCTGTGTTAATGAAGTTTGCCATTTAAATATCCTTAAGGGGAGGGGGGGGAATGACAGCGGTCATTTAGACACTTTTAGTTTTCATGTAGGTGTGCAGTTCTCTGAGATATTTCTGTGGACAAGTAATGAGAGCACCTAGCTCTTATAAAGCATTTTATCATCAGTAAATCTCAAAGAGATTGCAGAAATGGTGAAACTGAAGCACCAAGCCGGATGAAGTGACTTGGCCAAAATCACCCAACAAGCCAGTGGCAGAGCCAGGAATACAGCTCAGGTTTCTAAGTCCCAGACCACTATTCTTTTCACTAGATTAAACAAATGCTATGTGATTAATAAGAGCCCCCCACACCTGTGCAATTTTTCTGTAGTAGAATGAGGATAACAGTCATGCTTTCAAATGTCTGTAGTGAGTAGTTACTAATGAAACCGGTAAGAAAAAACTCAAACATCTGTGAGGAAATGGGACTGTTCCTTTCTCTGAATACTGTGTGGGGGCCTCAGTTCCTGGCCAACCCTCTGTCGCCTGTCAACTGATGGCCAGGCCCTTCCCCCCCTGCAAGAGGATGTTAAAGGTGTGGGAGAACAAAGAGGTCAGGTGACCTCCTGGCCCAGGAAAGGAACTCAGCAGAGGAGGAGGGGCTGGAGGGGTTTTCAGTCTGGAGCTGGCCGGGGACAAGGAGTGAAGTGCAGACGTGGGAGTCTGGCTCACTGCCCCCCAGAATGGATCCGGCCAAGGGGTCCAGTTCACAGTACCTACAAGCTCTGTTTTAGACCATTCCTGTCATCTAATAAACCTCTGTTTTACTGGCTGGCTGAGAGTCACGTCTGACTGCAAAGTGGGGGTGCAGGACCCTGTGGCTTCCCCAGAACCCTGCTGGGGCAGGCTAGCTGTGGGAAGCGCATGGAGGGGCAGAGGATGCTGAATGCTCCAAGGAGAGACCTAGGAGGTGAAGACATGAGCTTCCTGCCCTGAAAAAGTCTGCTCTAAGGAAGAGGAGGCTCCCCAAAGTCCTGACCGGACTTGTGGGGAGCAGTTCCAGAGCATCGCCCAGGGACTCCGTGACATTATCCATGTCCCAAGAACTTGACATTTTTATTATGTGGTGGTTATAGTAACTTTAAGCATAGGAGAAAAAAACCTGGTGTCTCTCTCTGCCCCCCACCCACTATTCCCCCACAACATATAGCCCCCCTGCCACCGTTTCCAGTTCACCCTCCCCTTTCCATCCCATTAAACTATCAGTGTTTTAGAAGCTTGGTGTACACAAAAAAAGTTGTGGGGGAAGGCCTTTGTTTAAGGAACATTGCACAAATGACCCCAAATTTGGATCACTAATTCTATCCTACATCCCAAAAAGCATAGCAGATGTCAAGAGCGATCAGCTCACATGCAGATTTTGGAACATTTAGAAATGCTGTTCTTAAATTTCATAAATATTATAACAGAGTGGTAAGAGTGAGTTTTTTAGTCATCAGTGACTGCTTTTCTATATGCATATCTCCACCACAGGATAATCCTGAAGGCATAGGAGGCTCAGAGACATCTGACATAGCCCATTCATCTTAATGTGATAGTCTCAGTTGAATGAGACCTGGTCTACATCAAAAACTTAAGTCAACCTACTATGTTGCTCAGGGGTATGAAAAATTCACAACCCTGAGCAACGTAGTTAAGTGGCTCTAACCCCCAGTGTAGCTATCCCTAGGTCAATGGAAGATTTCTTCCATCGACCTAACTACTGCCTCTTGGATAGGTGGATTACATATACTAGCAGGAAAATCCCTTGCGCTGGTGTAGGTAGCATCTACACTGAAGTGCAGCTGTGTCACTGTAGTGTTTCAAATGTAGACAAGCCTTGAGAAAACACCCCATGAGATATGTGAACTACTCCATTAATCTCAGTGGGTGTTCTCATTCCCACATATTCATCCAGCATGTTCATTCTCTCCTCAGTGTCAGCAATCTGTTTTTGGCCCATGCACCCCGTATGCCAGTTCTTAGCTCCCCACCCAGAAGGAGAGGGCTTCCCCAGATCCTGGATCACTTGGGGAGCAGGGAGATGGGCTCAGACACCCCCAGAAGGGCAGGGAAGAGGCAGGTTGAGGATCAGCCCCCCCCCCACCCGAGGGGCAGCAGGTCCCTATATCCTGGCGCGTGCACGCGCACACACACACACAAAGGTAGGGTGAGGAGCTCAACCTCCCTCTCTTCCCCCTCCCTCCCCCTCCCCCCCCAAAGTCCTGGCACACACACAGAAAGTGAGAAGGTGGGGCTGACAGGAGTTCCTGACTCTATTCTCTCTGCAGTCTCCCTGGTACTCATCCCCATATGCTCCCTTCTCTGTGTGTGTGTCTCTCTCTCTCCCTCCCCATCACCTGAGCCCCCGAACTCTACTCATCTCCCCTACCATTCATCCCCAAAATCCCCATCCCCTTTATGTAGTGCTAAACCCCTTTCACCTCTATTCCTCCCAGTTCTCCACTCTCTAAAATGCCAGTCCCCTGCCAGTAACTATTTGCATATATAATTTAAAAATATATACATACTTTGATTACTGCCACCAAAAATACCCCACCCTCTCCAACCAAGAGACAGATTTAAGCAATATGCCCTCTGAGCGTTTCCAGACTTTTGCCTGCAGCAAGACTCCAACAGACAGTGGCTGGCTGGGTCTGGGTCAAAGTCAAAGGACTACTGCTTATTCTCAAGCCATCCAGCTGGTGTGAAACTTTCAAGGCTAAAAACCTTGTCTGCCCACACATGCTCAGTGGAATCTGTTTGATGCAATGCCACACACTTCAAATGCTGATGTGCCTCACTAAAGAACTACTCTTTGGCTAATAACGTACTTTGATTTCCCCCAGAAGGCTAGTGGGTGGCATGTACTCTGTTGGGGTAACTTCCAAGCATTTAAGACCCTGGTATAATAGTCTCAGCCCTGGTTTAAGCTCTAGCTATGCACAAAACTCACTGCCAAACATGTCAGCTTTAAGGGCAGCTGTTTTTCCCCCCGGGGGCTGAATCTCAGGAACCACTTGTTCAAATGGCCCCAAATTTGGTTCACCGACCAAGCTCCATGCCCCCATGAGGCAGACAAAATTTCAAAGCAATCTGAGAAGGTGCGTGGATTTTAGAGCATTTAGAAGGGTCTAGTTTTAAACAGACTGCTTGGTCTTCATCTTAACTACAGTGGAGTTGGTGCTCTACTATGATTTTTTAAAAGAAAAGAAATACACGTGCAAATGTGTGCTGCAAGGGGGATTAGGGGGCTGTAGAGTGTTGAAAATAAGGAGCAGGGATTTGAGGTTGCAGTGAGGAGAGGGAGATAAACAGGTATGGGTGGTAGGACTGGGAAAGGGGTTGAGGGCTCAAATCAGGGGAGTGAAAAAAGTGACATGGAGATGGGTGGCAGTGTGAATAGGAAGAATTAGGGTACAGGGCATGTGGCAGCCCCACATTCTCCCCCTTCATGTGCGGTCTGCAGGGTCCTTGCCCTTCGAGGGGTGGAGGGAAGAGCCCCTCTCCCTGCCTCTTGTGCTAGGTTTGGTCATTTTACAGGTCCAAAAGTAATTGATCAATTGACTGGTCCAACACTGGTCAATATTTAAAGCACTAATTTATTAGAACAGTTAAAAAAAGGGTGTAAGACTTCATGGTCTCCAATAGGCTTTACCTTAGAAAGATATTTATTCCTACTTACAACCAAAAAGTTACTTAAGTGAGTTATTTTAACTCCAAAAAAAAAACAACAAACAAAATTAATTCTAAATAATGAAAGAATGCACTATGATGCAATCAAAACAGTCGGCCTCCACTTACATTAGGGCGTTCTTGCTGAACTACTTGACGGTGCTCAAATAGCTGGTCAACAGATATTAATTGATCAGCTTGCCAAGTTAGTTTTGTCCTTGTGTCAGGAACTGAAGACTGTCCTTCTATGGGCTCTGAGCTCCTCTCCCAGCCCTATATGGGGAAGCCAGGATCTGGGGGGACTACAATGCCATCTAATGCTATACTTTCACGTATCCTTCTTGAAATCCACGGGCTACACATTTCCCACTTAATTGCTGACCACCCCCGTGACAGGACTAGCCCTGTGCCTCACTGCTGACACAATTTACATAATGCAGCACTAAAACGAGGCCTACTGATTCTCTCTTCCACCTCTTTCTTTTGATCACACATACGAAGGTGGGGAGATGCCCCCCTCCAAGAGAAGTTCATACTCCCCTCATATTGCCTCATATCACAATCACAGCTCTGCCAAGCTGCTTCAACTAATCCTTCCACTACTCACTACAGCTATAACTATTACAGTAAATGCAGCAGGAGTGCATGCAGATAATTCCCAGTGGCTCTTGCCAGCTGCAAGGACGGAGAGTTAAGGTTGTGCTGGCATATAACTTCTCTCTCTATTTCCTGAAGTTCAGAATATTTCTTCTAGAATCTCTGTCCTCTGTCCCATTGCTTCCGTCCCTTCATCTACACTGATAAGCATTTTTTGAGACAGAAAGGAAAGTCCTTTTGGGACCCCAATTTTTTAGTTTCACTTCCTGTCCCATTCCAAAAATGACACCACATTCTAGTGACCTTGCCTCAGGCAAAGAAGGCTGTTTTCAGTTCCCTTCATGTTCCAACAGCCACCTTGCTATCATCCAAAAGGGATAATTGAGAGTGATGAAAGACACTTTCCTCCTGCAGGACTTGTAACCCTCGCCTGCCTAGAATCTGAGTGTTCCACAAGAATATGCATTGCAATCAAATCATATACAGTAAGCCCTTACATAACACAGTAGTTACATTCCTAGAAAACCGTGTGTTATATAAACTGAAAAATAAATGGGAAAAATAGGCTTACGTTCCCAGGCATGACAAAGCTGATTTTTTTTTTAAATTTATTACCCTAAAACTATGAATTGGTGACTTACTGAAGACAATGATCTAGGTGATGGCTGGGGAATGTTGTTATTGTGCTGAAGATGCTGCAGTAGTGGTATTTTCTGGTTCCTGCTCAGCTGATGATTGGGATGCTGAAGTTGATGTGTCTGTTGACTGGTGTGTAGAGGGCGTTATGTAGTCAGTGATGAGACTCCGCTTTGCCTGACTCAGCAATGACTTGGTACAGCTCATGATATGGCCATTTGCACGTTAGGCTCTTGTTCGTATTTGGATCTTCATCAAATTACTTATGACTTTTCCTATGATTTGTAAATTTTACCTTAAATATCCTGCTGTGAGTTTTTGTTCCTTTTGCTCGTCTTCACTTTCATTGTCGGTGGACTCATGCATCTCCACTAACTCCTCCTCAGTTAGCTTCTCCTGGTGTTAGTTTAACAATTCTTCCACTTCAGTTTCCTCCAGAACTGAGAATCCCTCACCCCCAACATTCCCGCCATCTGCATTATCTCCCTTACCTCCTTTTGTACTGTAGAGAAGCCAGTGAAATTATTCACCACTGATGGCCACAACTTGTTCAAACAGGCGTTGATGGTAGGAACAGTGACCTCATCCCAGGACTCCTAGATCCCTTCAATTGGGTGTGTGATGTTATATGAACGCCAGAAGTCTGGTATGCCCATTTCTGAGTTTTCCTCTAACGCCTCTAGCATCTTCTTGACAGTCCACCTTGTATAACATTTAAATGTCTTGATTATGCCTTGATCTAAGGGCTCCAACAATGAGGTGGTGTTTGCTGGAAAGAAAACAACGCTGACATTTTCGTTTGCACCCTGTAGAGCTTCAGCAGAGTGACCTGGGGCACTGTCCAATAACAACAAAAATCTCGAAAGCTGGTTTTGTGACTTTAAATAAAGTTCTACCACAGGCATAAAGTAAACCATTCTGTAAATAGTTTAGATCTTACCCAGGCTTTTTTGTTAAACCAGCAAATCAACAAGAGAGACTTCCGCTTGCCTTTCAAGGCACAGGGTTCTCAGCATAGTAAACAAGCATTGGTTTCAGGGTAGATAAAAATGAGTGATTTTTTATTTAAATCAGATTTTTTGATAAAATGCTTTTTGAGGAAAAAAACCTATCTAAAGATAGTTTTATTAAAACACATTATAGCTCAAAGATATCTCATCATGGAATCGGGATTATAAATTCTAATTCTATAGTATGAGACAAGATGTTCATGTAATGTTTAAGAAAAGTTTTGTAAAGGAGGTCCAATAGTTCATGGATTAGGGAACCCAGTTAATTTTGCAGTTCTCAAACTGTGAGTTTGCATTTCCAGAGATAACATGCTTGTTAACAGCAAAAATATTTTTAAATAAATAATATATAGAGGTGAGAAATAACAGACCTCAACCCTATTGTCCCTCTGCAAAATTGTGTAACCAGAGTACCCTTACTCTCTCTAGAGTGTAAAGTTCAAGAGTTCAAAACAGAAGATTGTTGAGGGTAGAACAGATCTGGACCAGGAGAAGTAGTCTGGAGATAATGTGAGAAGCGGAGACAGGCAGTAGAAACAGAGTGAAACTGTTTGGGCATATGCCAAAGCTGAGATCTTCTGAGTGTAGCCTTCTTGATTGAGAATCAACCATCCATCCTTACTAGAAAGACATATAATGGCACAGCAGGCCTAAAGAGACTCGTTTGGGAATAAGTACCCATCAGAAATATGTTTGCAGATGATGTTTTAACAGAATTCAAAACAGCGAACTGGCAGAAGTCATTAAGCATGTGGATCAGCTGTGGAATGATCATCCTCTTTAACAGAAGAAGTATTCTTCTGCTGACTGTAGAAAGAATATGTTCTTCTTGACTAATTCATTCCAACTGAGAATAGTTTGGGACCTGAAAAAGCAGGAAACGTGTTTTCTTTGCCATTATGAACAGGAAAATGAATCACAGATCATAGACTTTAGATCAAAGTGACCTTATGATATCTGTGTACTTCCTGCACAATGCGGCCACGACTCTCACCCACCACTTCATGCATCAAACTTGTGTCTGAGCCCTGAAGTCCTCAAATCATGGTTTAAACTTCAAAGTGCCCAGCAATCTTCAAGCAGTGACG
This sequence comes from Chelonoidis abingdonii, assembly GCF_003597395.2. Taxonomy (NCBI): domain Eukaryota; kingdom Metazoa; phylum Chordata; order Testudines; family Testudinidae; genus Chelonoidis; species Chelonoidis abingdonii. Next base: position 24,990,804 of record NC_133788.1, read on the forward strand.
TGCTCCCATGCTGCAGAAGAAGCGAAAAACCCGCAGGCTTCTGCCAATCTGCCCTAGAGGAAAAAAAATTCCTTCTGACCGCAAATATTCAATCAATCGGTAATCCTGAGCATGTGAAGACTCACGCCAGACATCCAGAAAGAATTATCTGTAGTAACTCAGATCCCCACCGCATCTAACATCCCCTACAGCCATTGTGCATATTTACTGCTACGTCAAAACGAATTAATTGCCTAAATTAGCTACTCCCTCATACATCCCCTCCTAAACTTATCAAGCTTAGTCTCTGAAGCCCATATGTATTTTGCCACTACTCCTCCTTGGAAGGCTGTTACAGAACTCACTCCTCTGATAGTTAGAAACTTCATCCAATTTCAAGCTAAACTTCCTGATGGCCATTTATATCCATTTGTTCTTATGGTCACCATGGTACCGAGCTTAATAATTCCTCTCCCTCCGTGATATTAGCCCTCTGCTATATTTATAAAGAGCAATATCATCTCTCTCAGCCTTCTTTTGGTTAGCTAAACAAGCCAAACTCTTTGATCTCCTTTCATATGAAGGTTTCCATCCTCAGATTATCCTAGATAGCACCTTCTCAAATCGTTTCCAGTTTATTCATCATCAACATGAAGAGACCAGAACTGCACACAGTATTCCAACTGAGGTCTCACTGGTGCCTTGTATAACAGTACTAACACCTCCTTCTCTCTACTGGAAATACCTCGCCTGATGCATCCCAAGACCGTTTTTTCACAGACATATCACATTGGCGGCTCAGTCATCCTGTGATCAACCAATACTCCGAGGTCCATCTCCTCCTCTGTTACTGTCAACTGATGCCTCCCCAGCTTATAACAATAGTTCTTGTTATTAATCCCTAAGTGCATGACCTTGCACTTTTCACTATTAAATTTCATCCTATTACTATTACTCCAGTTTACAAGGTCATCCAGATCTTCCTGTATGATATAAAGGTAAAGACAACTGAGTTAGTTGCAGAAGCCAGTATTTTAAGTTTCTCATGTTGACTTGGCTGACAGGCAATTTAACTTTTGGTGTTTTGGGATTTTTTTTAAATATTTCATTTAACTATTTTAGTTAAAAACAATTTTAACAAAAACAAACCTGATTCTGAAAAAACTTGAATGTTTAACTACATTCAAAAATTCATATGCTTGTTTTGTTAAAATATTATATGTTTGCTGTTGAAGAAAAAAATCTAGAATACATAACATTGTTTTATTTAACTAAAACAATTAAAATGTCTGTCTGGTGATATTCTCCTCTTAATACAGCATGGCAAGAAAATCTTCCAAATATTAATGATTAACCTGTTGAATTGGAGATATTTATGAAGTCAATGGGAGGTGAACTATCTGCTTCAATTACCTTTGGTAAACGAAAGAACCAAACATTCATTCATTTTCTGATATAGCTGTAAAACTAATCTGAAAAGTTTTCAAAATAAATCACTTTAAAAATGAAACCTACATCTCTGAGTTGTGAAGAATATGTACTAAGGTTATAACAACCGACAAGAATGCACTTTTATGTAGAAATCCATCATTAAATCGAGTCTTCCTGACTAGTGATTTAACTCAAATCCACCCTGATTGCTTTACACTTACAATCCCAACGCACTGGCACAGACCAGCTTTAAATCCTGGTGCTGAATGCTCCTTCTGGGTGATGTAGGATGGCATTCATTTCCAGAACAATCTTGTTTCATCAGCATTAAAAGCCTGCTGGGGCTTATAATAATGGTACTCAATAATTTTTGCTAACTCAGCAGGGAAGAGTTCCGCTGCTTGGTGGTCAGCTGATGCAGATTCCCCTGTAAACATCACATTATGGATGTTAAAGCACTTCCTAAAAATTATCAAGCCAGCCACTACTAAATGACATTCCTTTGAATGGTTCACCTTCCTTCTCACACATGGCTGCACACAATTTCCACGCCTTCTCATGAATGACTGTCCCATTGAGTGGTGCTCATTTCTGAGTCAGATCTTCAATCCATGTGTTCAACAAAGTCTCTGTTTTATTTAGCTGAACATCTGCCCTCATCATCCTCTTGATGGTAAGAATAGCATTACCTAAAGCCATAACATGTGTTCTAATGCCACCTTCGCCTTTCCTAATGGTGCGAATAGTAGATTAATTCATACCATACTTGTGACCAACCGCATTAACTTGGGCACCAGCACAGAGCTTGTCCAGTATCTCTATTTTCTTAGCTAAACTCATTTTTTCCTGTTTCTTCTTGTTCTCTTCTCCTCACTTTCTTTAGGACTGCAACTCCTCTTAGGTGGCATGATGAATGCAAATGATAAAGGTGGTCGTGATATAATATCCAAAAATTTGGTAAAACGCCCGTACAAAACACAAAAGCCGCAGCTATAGCTGGACCAAGGAGGGAGCGGAGTCGATGGTTTTCTCACCTGACTTGAGTGGACAGGTTCATGGGAGCACGCGCTATATAAAAATAGGGTGCGCAATATAAAAATGGGTCACTAAATGAAAAACGTGTTATATCAAAAACACGCTGAATAAACACACGTTATATAAGGGTTTACTGTAGGTATATTTTGCTTCCTTCTACTCTTCCACGTGCTTCTTCTCTATTACCTTCTACAACACTTCCCTATGGGTGCCAGGAGCTCGAGCAATGCAAGCTCATGCAATCTTACATACAAAACAAGGATACACACAATTAAATTAAGGGATACTAAGTTTACAACAAATTAAAAGAAACTGGAATGCTTCAGAAGGGCATACAGATAATCACTGGATAATTATATGACCACTAGTAAATACTTATAGCTTTGCAAGCTAGAACTGTAAGGGTATATCAAATCTTTAGGGCACAGAATCTCTTCTTCCCTATTAAAAGAACTGCACAAATGAACAGGCTGGTATAGAGCTTATTCAATGGTCTTTGAAATGTGACACTGCAACCTAGGAACACAGGAAAAACAGTTCCTAGGGATCCTTTTCAATTTCATAGAACATGTCCCTTGTTCTCTTATTATAGGCCGGAACAAGTAATGAGTTCTTTACTAGTTTTTGCAATACCATTCGCTCTATCTCAACACATGACCCTTCTGATCCCAGTGACTCCAGCAAATCAGGTTTTTGTTCTCCAGGCCTGTTTTAGATCGGTTTTAAGCTGAGGCAAACAAAATAATGTGGTTTAAGAGATTTGGATCTATTGATATAAAAATATTCTCTCCACTTTTCAAAGACATACAAGCATGTAATGTTTGCTAAAAAAGATCTCTACTATTTAAGTTAGAAGTACAGCTATTGCAACATCAGAACCATTACAGCTAAAAAGAAAAGGATCAGAAATATTGGTAGCATAAACCTATTTTCTTACTCAGAAGAGATCAGTACTCCTGAACAGTGTTCTAATTACACAAGAATTTGCTGGGGCAGGAGAGAGGAAAGACTTAGAATATGTCTACACGACAGTCAGAGGTGTGACTGCAGTACATGTAGACACAGATCAGAGCTAGATCACGTATGACTAAATGTGCTACAATCATACCTCTGACTGTGATGTAAACATAAGTCTCTGACCTCCAAGACCCCAATCTTGCAAATGCCTACAAATGCATGTAGTGTCATCGAGTCAAAAGAAATTGCTCACATGCGTAATACCTCATAAGTTCCAGGCAGTGTTGTGCATGGATCTCTCTATGTAAAGGTTACTTGATTCCTGAAATTATGGTCTGGATTTTCAAAAACACCTAAGTGATTTGGGAGCACACACTGACATCAATGTACCTAAATCACTTGGACATACTGGAAAATCCCACCCTATATACTCTGTACCCTATCATACTCTGCTCTTTAGAGGTTGAGAGAGAATCTTTGTGAAATGGGCACATTTGCTTCCCACACTGATGAGTAACACCAGAATGGACTATTATGATGATCTATTCTGTGCTACATAACACCAGCCATAACATTTCACTCATTAATTCCTGAAACAAATCCAAAACTCGTATTCAAATTAGGGCACATCTTTTAGACTTGACATCTTCCAATCTTGACTGAACACTATCAAGTTATGGAGAATCCACCACATCCTTTGTTAAATTGTTCCTAAAGTTAACTATCCGCGCACACAAAAAATTCCACATTATTTCCAGTTGAATTTGACAAACTTTCAACCGCTAGCACTTATTATGCCTTTGGACATGTCTATATGGGGAAACAGTCCGCTAGATCTAAGCCAGGGATGGGCAAACTATGGCCCCACGGTACTCCTGGAAGCAGCCGGCACTACGTTCCTACAGGCCCTGGGGTGGGGGGGGACACACACACGGACGATGGACAGAGGGCTCCGTGTGCTGCCCCCTGCAGCTCCCTCTGGCCAGGAATGGGGAACCACGGCCAATGGGAGCTTCAAGGGAGGTACCCACAGGTGAGGGGCCACAGGGACATGGTGCCGGCCGCTTCTGACAGTGGAACGGGGCCAAAGCAGGCAGGGAATCTGTCCTGGCCCTGGCACACAGCACTGCCACCCCGGAGCCACTCCAGGTAAGCAGTGCCGGGCCAGAGCCCACACCCCAAACCCCTCCTGAACCCCAACTCCCTGCCATGAGCACCATGCCACCCCCTCCTGCACCCCAACCCCTTGCCAAGTCCCCTGCCACACCCCACACCCTTCCTGTACCCCAACCCCCTGCTCTGAACCCCCTGCTGCGCCTCACACCCCTTCTGTACCCCAACCCCCTCCTGCACTCCCCTCTGCACCCCTGACCTGAGCCCCCTCCGGTACTCCACACCCCAACACCCTTCCCTGAGCTCCCTTGTACACCCCACAGCCCTCCTCTGCCCCAAATCCTTGCCCTGAGCCCCTCCCAGCACACTGCACCCCCTCCCACACCTCTGCCCTACATTCATGGCCCTGCATGCAATTTCTCCACCCAGATGTGGCTCTTGGGCCAAAAAGTTTGCCCACCCTGATCTATGCTGATGTAACTCCCCCACATGGACACTCTGCTCTGGAAAAAAGGAATGATTACCTTGCTTCCAAAGGTACTTAAATACCAGGTTCAAGCCACCTTGTAACGTTCTCTTAATTAATTTTAAGAAAGAGACTTCTGAAGTCTCTTGCTGGATTTCAGGTTTTCCAGACTTGAAAAATTAGAAACAGTCAAAAAATTGGGATATTTTGAATATCCTTTTTGGAGTGTGGCCACCAGAACTGGATACATTCTAATAATGGTTTCAGTGATGCTCCATACAAAAGTAATATCGTATTGCTCAATATTTCCATTTATACATCCAAGGATCACATTATCCCTCTTAGCAACTGCGCTGCATTGGGAAGCCATGCTCATCATGACTCCTAAATTCAGAAGCACTGCTTTTGGATACAGTCCTCTAGCCTGTAAGTATGACCAATGCCCTTTGATTCTAGATGTCTGACGTTGTTTAACTGTATTAAAATACAGTTTGACATTTATATTTTCATATAGCAGATTTTAATCCATTGTAGAATTCATAACGTCTACATATTCTCCAAGTATGAAAGGATAAAATAAGGGTATTTGCGCTTAGCATCCACTTTTAACATCTCACTTAAGAGAAATTACTCATTTATTTAAACAGTGGGAACACTTAAGTTACTAAATTAACATATTTCATTTTCAGAGTCAATCATTTGAGATTTGAAATTAAATAATGGAAATCTTGGGTTTTCTCTCATTCAAGAGAGAAGTTTAAAATGTCATTTTTCAAATCCTCCAAGTCTCTAATATGCCAATTGTCCCCAACTGTTTCGTGCAAATCCAAAACGTAAAATAACAATAAAATTTCAACTTCCTCTGAATAGGTGGTGGCAGTTTACTCTCCATACCTGGCTTATACATAATGATGGGAAATCTGAGCTGTAATGACTTCAGGATGGAAGTCCAGACGCTCCCCATCTTGGTCAGTGTCCATATATGCACTATTTTAGTCCTCCAAATAACGTCCAACCCGATTTTAACGCTAGGAATACTGCAGGTCATGTGTCAGGGGATGGGAGTCCTGGAGCCGTTCCCCAGTAACGAAGGACCCCAAAATTAGCGGTTCCTAGTGCGGAACCAAAAGACAAACACGAACGGCACAGCCGGGCCTCAGGGGACAGAACGCCAACCTGGAGTGGGCGGGGGTAGGGGCAATGTGCCTCTTTGGCTGGTGCCCGCGGGCTGCCCGCTGTTTCGGAAGAAACTGAGGCCGCGTTTTCCCCAGCGCAAAACAAAGTCGGATATAGGGCCAGGCTGCAGCAACAACCCCCGAGTCAGACAATCAAAACAGCAAATCTCCCTGGCCCAGCCCGGCCCCCTCACTCACCTGGGGCCCCGGGGCCCTCGCCGCCAGGTCTTCGGCCTCCCGCCGGCCCCAGGCTGTTCACGATGTAGTGCGAGACCCGGGAGCTCTCGGACACCGACAGCACGAAGTCCCCGGGGATGGTGCCCGAGTCCCTCACTAGGAAGGTCCCGTGGCGCTGCCCCTGCAGTAGCGACACCGCCTCGGCCCTGCTCAGCCTCCCCCAGTACCAGCTCGCCCGGTCCTCGGAGTCGAACTGCCCGGCCATGGGGGCCGCTACCCCGTGGGCGGCACTAACTCCCCCTGCGGGCCACAACCACCCAAGACCCCCACTCCGATCCCAGCCCCGCCACCCAAAATGGCGGCCCCTGTGCTGACCTCACCTACCAGACGTGACGACACGAACTGAGCCACTGCGGGAAAAAGTCGACAATCCGGAGACGTCATATTCCTGCGCAGACTGCACGGCCTTTGGCGGTCATGGGGGGTCAAAGAGGGTGTGCAAAAAGGACGCGTTTCGTATTTTCACATGCCCCGTGGAGACATTTCTACCATAAGCAGAAATTCCAGGTTACCCTGAAATGCGCGCGCTCACTGAGCAGCCATTGACCGAAGCTCATGGAATAGCCGGACTAGCGCTCCCGAGAAACCGCCATAATGGAACGGTCAGGGATGGGGAGAGTACTGCGCTGCACAACCGCCATTACAAGAAGGTCAGAGGCAATCGGTGGCAGTTGAAGGAAGGTCCTGAGATGTGGGTGGAGGCGTGCCCTAGTGCGTGCTGAACCGCCACTGAACAAGGAGAGGGCCTCCCTCGGCTCCTCGACATACCTAATTGGGTGGGCGACACCGCCATTTGGAGAAGGTCAGAAACATAAAATAGTTTGTACAGCGCTGATTTGCCGTTGGCTGCAAGGAAAGTGCTGCGCCTGCGCGGAAGCTTGCGCCTGCGCCTGCGCCTCTCCGCGAAGCCGAGGGCGGGTCGGTGTTGGGTTCTGCCGCCTCCAGGCAGGGGCCCAAAGTCTGTTCCAGATTCCGTTCCTTCCCGGTAACTACCGTGTGTGTGGTACAACTTGTTCACCAGCGTTGCAGGAGCAGGGCCCAACCCTTGGGCCGGTCTGTAGAGGACAAGGCCAGATTTTTGCCTTTATAGTCAGTGTCCTTTGGAATCACAGAACAGTCTGTGCAGTGTTAACAAGTTTTCAATAAACTGTTAATTAGCTTTGGTTTCAGAGTAGCAGCCCTGTTAGTCTGTAGCCCCAAAAAGAACAGGAGTACTTGTGGCACCTTAGGGCTTGGCTGCGCTGGAGAGTTGTAGTGTTGTTGGTGACTTTACAGCGCTGCAACTTACTCACTGTCTACATTTGCAAGGCACATATAGCGTTGTAGCTCCCTAGCTACAGAGCTGCAGGTACGCCACCTCGGCCTGGGGAATAACGACTGTAGCACTCCTCTGCCGGTGTGGCTACCAAAACCACTGTTATTGGCCTCCAGAGGTCATTGGAGTTATCCCAGAATGCCTGTTCAGCCACTCTGCTCATCAGTTTGAACTCTACTAGTCTGGCCTCAGGTGACCCGCCCTTTAAATGCCCCGGGAATTTTAAAAATCCCCTTCCTGTTTGCTCAGCCAGGTGTGGAGTGCAATCAGTGAATCTTTCCAGGTGACCATGCCTCCACGCGCCAAACGAGCTCCAGCATGGAGCAATGGCGAGTTGCTGGACCTCATCAGTTTTTGGGGGGAGGAAGCTGTGCAGTCTCAGCTGCGCTTCAGCCGTAGGAATTACGATACCTTTGGGCAGGTATCAAAGGCCATGCTGGAAAGGGGCCATGACCAGGACACGCTGCAGTGCAGGGTTAAAGTGAAGGAGCTGCAGAGTGCCTATTGCAAAGCCCGCGAGGGAAACTGCCGCTCCGGCACTGCCCCCATGACCTATGGTTTTTACAGAGTGCTGGACACAATACTTGGGGTTGACCCCACCGCGAATCCGAGGACCACGATGGGCACTTCAGAGAGGGGGGGAGGAGGAGGAGGTGGGGAGGAGGAAACCGAGAGTGAGGGTACTGGGGTGGGAGGTCCCTGGAGGCATGCAGCCAGGAGCTCTTCTCAAGCCAGGAGGAAGGTAGCCAGTTGGAGCAGCCGGTACTTGGTGGAGGACAAACAGAGGAGTAGGTTCTCGGTAAGCGGCTTTTATTTTCAGGATGGAAATTTTTCAGGAGAGGAGGGAGACTTCTGCATGCATGCATGCATGCCTAGATGTGGAATAGCGCATTGATGTGGTCTATCACATCGCGGTAATCGGCCTCGGTAATCTCTTCAAAAGTTTCAACCAGAGCGTAGGCAATGCGCTTGTGCAAGTTTATTGGAAGAGCCACCGTGGTCCTTGTCCCAGTCAGGCTAACTCCGTGCCACTGTGCCGCGAGGGGTGGGGGGACCATTGCTGCACACACAGGCAAGCTGCATAGGGCCAGGGCGGAATCCGCATTGCTGTAGAAGACCCTCCCACTCTTCCCAGGTGACCCGCAGCAGCGAGATATCTTCCAGGATCAACTCCTGTGGAAAATGTTGGGAGAGTGTTCAGTGTAGGTGCCCCCTGCAGCTGTTTGCTTTCCCCAACGCACAGAGAAACCCGAAGAGGACAGTACAGCCCTGAAGCAATCAGTCCCCTTACTCACCATTTCGGGGCTCCTGTGGTTATGTGCGCTCTCTTTGGTATGGGAAAATTATGCTATTGTGAAGAATGTTACTCCTTCACTGTGTGGGAATAACTGTCTGAGATATAAACAATGCTGCCTCTGTTAAGTGTTGCCTTTTTTGCCTTTCCACAAGCAACCTTGAGTTCTCAGCTGCCCGTGTTATCAACAGCTCAAAGACTCCAAAACCTCTGAAAGAAGCCGCGAAAAAGCAAAGACGACCTGCTGCAAGCAGTTATGGATCACTCTGCCAGAGAGAATCAAAAAGTGCAGGACTGGAGGGAAAGGGAAAGCAGGATCCGCCAGAAAAACGCAGCGGCCAGGAAGAAAAGCACAAAGCAGCTGATAAGCATCCTGGCGCGCCAAGCGGACTCTATCCAGGCGCTCGTAGCCATGCAGGCAGAGCACTACCGTGCACCCGCCCCCCCCCCATGTCCCAAAGCTCTTTCCCTTGTGCCCCAATGTCAGCTCAAAACCCCCTTCCCCAGCATCCAGGTTCTTACCACCACCAGCTGCCTCCAACACCTGTACGTTCACCAACCAGCCCTGAGAACTACGACCCTTACCCTCTGCACTCAACCCCCATCACCATGCAGTATAGGCATCCTGAAGTGCAGCAGTCATTGCACAGCACTCCAGACAGGACATATTCAAACCTGTGACTGTACAGTTCCCCACCCCACCCCCTGCCCTTTTAGGTTCCCAAAATGTTGTGTGTCTGTCAATAAAGTTATTTTCTTTTCAATAAATGAATTCTTGGCTTTGAAAACAGTCTTTATTATTGCAGAAAGTCAAAGATACCTTAGCCCAGGAAAGAAACAGGCACTGCAAATCAGCTTAGGAAAAACAGATTCCTACTAACATTGTAACCACTGCACTTCACTCCCGTGCAAGGCACCAAACATTACTGTTGGTTTTCAGCCTCAAAATTCCTCCCTCAAGGCATCCCTAATCCTTGAAGCCCTGTGCTGGGCCTCTCTAGTAGCCCTGCTCTCTGGCTGTGCAAATTCAGCCTCCAGGCGTTGAACCGCGGAGGTCCATGCCTGACTGAATCTTTCACCCTTCCCTTCCCAAATATTATGGAGGGTACAGCATGCAGATATAACCGCGGGGATGCTGCTTTCCCCCAAGTCTAGCTTCCCATACAGAGATAGCCAGCGCCCCTTTAAATGGCCAAAAGCACACTCCACAGTCATTTGGCACCGGCTCAGCCTGTAGTTGAACCGGTCCTTGCTCCTTTCAAGCTTCCTTGTATACGGTTTCATGAGCCAAGGCATTAACAGGTAAGCGGGGTCTCCAAGGATCACAATGGGCATTTCAGCGTCCCCTACTGTGATCTTCTGGTCTGGGAAAAAAGTCCATGCCTGCAGCTTCCTGAACAGGCCAGTGTTCCGAAAGATGCATGCATCGTGCACCTTTCCAGGCCAGCCTGTGTTAATGTCAATGAAACGCCCACAGTGATCCACAAGCGCCTGGAGAACCATAGAGAAATACCCCTTCTGATTAACGTACTCGGATGCTAGGTGGGGTGGTGCCACAATAGGAATATGAGTCCCATCTTTCACCCTTCCACAGTTAGGGAAACCCATTTGTGCAAAACCATCCACAATTTCCTGCACGTTCCCCAGAGTCACGGTTCTTCTTAGCAGGATGCAATTAATGGCCTTGCAAACTTGCATCAACACAATTCCAACGGTCAACCTTCCCACTCCAAACTGGTTCCCGACCAATCGGTAGCTGTCTGGAGTGTCCAGCTTCCAGATTGCAATAGCCATGTGCTTCTCCACCATCAGGGAAGCTCTCAATCCCGTGTCCTTGCGCCGCAGGGTGGGGGCAAGCTCAACACAGAGTCCCATGAAAGTGGCTTTTCTCATCCAAAAGTTCTACAGCCACTGCTTGTCATCCCAGACTTCCATGACAATGTGATCCCACCACTCAATGCTTGTTTCCCGAGCCAAAAGTGGCGTTCCACGGTGCTGAGCATTTCCGTGAATGCCAGAAGCAATTTAGTGTCATATGCATCACGAGACTCGCTGTCATCGTCAGACTCCTCATCACTTTGGATCTTAAGGAATAGCTCAACTGCCAAACGTGATGTGCCGGCGAGACTCGTCAGCATACTCCTCAGCAGTTTGGGCTCCATTTCCCACAGAAATCGCGCTGCACAGAAACCATTGAGAGAGTCAAGATGGCGTCAAATGTGGACGGAAAAACAGGGATTGCTGGGATGTGAAGCGATGCACCATGGGGCGTTGGGACAGGAAGCAGAATGACTCGTCCCCTCCGCCCCCTTCCCACAACCCACTGTGCCAAAATGGGACAAGGTGCTCTGTGGGATAGCTGCCCATAATGCACCACTCCCAACACCGCTGCAAATGTTGCAAATGTGGCCACAGTCCAGCACTGGTAGCTGTCAGTGTGGCCACACTCCAGTGCTTTCCCTACACAGTTGTACGAAGACAGCTTTAACTCCCAGCGCTGCACACCTGCAAGTGTAGCCAAACCCTTAGAGACTAACAAATTTATTTGAGCATAAGCTTTTGTGGGCTACAGCCCACTTCTTCCGATGCATAGAATGGAACATATAGTAAGGCGCTATATATACATACAGAACATTAAAAGGTGGAAGTAGTCATATCAACTTAGCATTGGATGTTTCTAACTGCACCAGGACAAGAGCCAGAATAGCAAAAAGTAGTCACAGAAGAAACTAGTACTGCCCATCCATGGGTTCTGGGCCATAGGTCATATAAGCGCTGGCAAAATGACATTAGAACTATCTTTAGAAAGAAAAAATCAACATGGTTGTATCACAGGTGTGAATATGGAAAGTGTGCACTGAAAATCCACCTCCTCTCCACTGTGTGCTGTTGAGACATAAGCAAGAAGAGACAAAATACTTCTGTGTCCTTGCATCTTACCTGGGAAACACCAGGCTTAGCAAATTAGATCCTTGAACACAGAACTCATTCCTATCATGGTGAAGATCTCTTCAAGCTTGATAGTTGTCTGATTGACAAGAAAGACAGTCTAATTGCTGGCAGCTACTTTGTACACACAGTACCTACAGTGATTTAGGTCACATGAGATTAATTTCTAGCATCACAGTAAAAACATAACTCCACTCACTAGATAAAAATGTCCCACTCTGATTAGAAAAATATCTCCATATAGAGCTTATTCTGATGCATTTCTGCCGTTGTAATAAAATATTTAAAAAACAGAAGCCAATAATATACCAAAAAGGGACTTGATCACATGGGGCATGTGCAAATCTAGGATTCTACTGGAATGACATTACAGCATTACATTCTATTTCCACAAACCCTAGATGATGTGGCTACAATTCTTGCCAAGCAGACTACAGGGCATATGGCAAAGGTGTTTTAACCGAATACAACTATTAGTTTCAAAACAGAAACATCATAATGTGGAATTTTCCCAAACCACCAATGAGGAAACAATGGATCCAAGGCACACAAGTACTCTCCTGTTTGGAGATGTTCTACTAGCAAGAAAAACAACTAAAATCTCTGACCAAATCTCTTCTGCAAACTTTGGCTATTTGAAAGCATTTTAACCTTGAAGGTCCAAAGACAAAATAAATGACTTTCAGATCACTGAGATCAGCATAAGGATTAATAAATGAGGTACAGCTGGCAATTTACTCATGCTGAAACATTCCCAACCTGTCCCTCTCTCACAGCTCTGATTTTGCTGCTACTGTTGTCTCTGCATGTTCAGATTTATAAATGAAATTTAAGAAACAAACCAGAAGCTGAAACAATGCACAGGACAGCAGAGCTGAGTCACCCTAAATCTCTGAGACTATTTTGGGGCATGTCTTTGTTTTTGTGGAACTGAGCTCATTTTAATTAAGAGCTGTTTATGTTCAGAGGCCTCCACATCACTCAGATTAACAAAAGAAAACATACAAGAACCACATTAGACAAATCGACCCAAACCCAGCTCAGTGCTATAAATGCTCTTTAGACTTGGCTTCTTGAATTACAGTCTGTTTCAGGTGTTTCTAAGGTGCCTAACATCAAATCTCTTGTTACTAAGGAAATCAAATAAACTGTTTTCTGAGCCATTCTTCGCTCCCTTAGCACTGAGGATTGTCTCATCCCATCTCATCTTGTTTGTCGGCTATTGAGTGCACAGGTCTGGTCCTGTCCACCCAAGCGAGACTACCTCATTGACCAGGTCTAGTGGTGTCACGTTTGAGGCATTTGTTGACAGTGTATGGTTTAAAGCTGTAATTAAGGGAATTGAAATGACAATTTCCCCATTAGATAGAAGTTAATGATTTGGAGAAACTTTGTCAATGCTGCTTTCTACATGGACTCTTCATGCTAGTCAGGAAAGGTCAAATATTTTCCTTCAGCAATAAATTTACAAATCCTGTCAGACTCAGACCACTACAATACATTTTCTCTAAGGTTCCCTCACACTTGCAGATCAGTGCAGGTTTCTTGGTATATTGGAAAGCTGCAACCTTGTCCAGATATTGCATCCCACCCCCACCCATTGACTGCCTTTTGCCCGTTACTGCACATGATCAGCCTACTCAGCAGCAAAGTAATAGATTGTGATGAGGAGTGTTTTATAACACTAAACACACAAGTCACGCTTTGACTTCCATTATCCTAAGCTACCACATGCAGGGTAACCCAACACACTCCCTATAACTTGATTTTACCCCCAAAATGTGTTGTGTACTGTTTAGTCCTCCCCTGGACCATCCAGATCTATTAGATCCATTGCACATCTAAGAGGTCAATATACAAAAAATTGCCACTTTAAATGGAATTATCCACACAGTTCACAACACTGGACTGGTTTGATTAAAGAATAAAACAAGTTTATTTAACTACACAGAGAGAGGTTTTAAATGAGTAAAGTAATGAGGCATTAAAGTAAGAAATGGTTACCAGAAAAATAAAGATAATTTTTTTTCTAAACGTAACTAGGCTTATGAAGTCCCTTCCCACAAGTACCAGTAACATTGCTGCCCACCCTCTCAGGTCAAGATCTGCTTCCACAGTCCAACAGCTGTTCTCTTATCATCTTAGGTGAAAGAGAGAGATGAGTAGGAGAGAATTTGGGGTGGTTTTGCCCCTCACTTTTATAGTTATCACCCTTTGAAAAGTGTTTGCTCAAACTTGACCCTTAGGTAAAGTTCTTTCTTTCTGAGAGCAAGGAGACATGGAGACTGGTGTAGGAAGGAGGCTTTGTGCTGTTTCTTTTCACCTGGGGATGCTGAAATTCTTCTTTCTTCCCCCTCTTGTCCTCTGTGGCCTTTGTTTACACATGATATGCTATTTGAGGAAACACGACAGGCCTGCTTGGCCAGTGCTACTTAATCAGGGCTACGTGAATTGGAACATGTGCCTTTTAACACCCTACAGGGGGATTTCATAACTTTACACAGAATGTTGCTACGTAAATTTCAACATGATAGTGTTGGATCAGTGAATTATTACTTTTCAGCAGTTCCCTCACAAAGCATATCTGCCTGTGTTGCACACAGCAGTGGTGGCCTAGCTTATAAGTATTCTCTTTCTCTTTTCAGTTCCTACTAACTTTGGGTAGATGAGAGAATGGCCAGCCTTCTAGAAGAGACCAAAAGGAGCTGCCACCCTGAGACCATCCAGGGAAATGGAAACCAGACAGTTACCTGTGGAGTAAGAGCAAATAGAAGTTTGCTAAGTATTGAGGGAGGGCTGCAAAGACTCTTGTCAGCATGAGGTGGGTCTCTGAGAACAGTCCTTTGCGTCTATGTGAGGCATGATAAGCTTGGGGGAGTCCTTTGTCCCCTCTCAAGAAACCTATGGAGTCTTCCTGAAGTATGATAACTATGTGAAGAGCAACTTAACTAACCAGACATGCCTCAGTCCTCAACTCTCTTCCTTCTACATCACTGGGTGAGCATCCCTGGTCATTCCACTCTAGTCCTCCTCTCTACCAACTCTGGCTTGCTTCAGAGGATGTGAGCAGGGGCACCCGAGAGTAGCCCTTGGCCCATGTGTCTGCCCACCAGGGTGCACCACTCAGGGCAGGTGGAGGGTCCAGGGCTGATGTGCTCTGTCCTGGGTCCTGCTCCCTGAGGTCTGTGCTGGCCTCATACCTGGGCCCCGCAACCTGGGAGGCTCTTATGGACTGTGAACAGTCAAAGGGCAGTAGGGAGCTGAGGAGCAGCTGCAGACCTGGGACCCCAAGCAGCAGAAAGACAAGATGCAGACGCTCTGTGGCTGTCTGTACCATGACATCAGCTAGTGCAACAGTCACTTCACCTTGCCCGACTCTGGCTTTTGGCCTCTGACATGACCATGGGCCAGGGCCTTGAAGGAGAGGTGGAAGGGCTGGCAGTTCACTGAGGAGATGCAGGGGGTAGAGCCACAGTGAGGGGCAAGGCCTCATGGCAAGGGGGGTTGCACCTAGCATCATTTACTGTCTCACACCCCCACCGCCAGAAATGGTTGGCTGTGCCCACTGCTGACCACATGGTGTTACTGTTTTTTTCTGAGAAACACTCTGTGCATTACTTTGACTGGCCACTTGGTGTCACTGCTGCTCCATGGAAGAGACAGTTAATGCATTACCCCAGATTAGCCTACAGTGTTGCTGGTGCTCCTAAGTAAACAGTCTGTGCATGACTCTGACTGGCCACCCACTAGGTGTGTCTGCTGCTCCAGGGCAGATGCAGTCTGTGATTTACCGTGACTGGCCACTGGGTGTCACTGCTGCTCCAGGGAACACCACCAGTGTATTACCTTGACTGGCCTCTAAGGGTATGGCTACACTTGAAATTTCAAAGCGCTGCTGCAGCAGCGCTGTGGGAGCGCTGCCATGGGAGCGCTTTGACATGTGAGTGTGGTCGGAGCGCGAGCGCTGGGAGAGCTCTCTCCCAGCGCTGCATATAAACCACATCCTCTACGAGTGTAGCTTGCAGCGCTGGGAGCAGTGTGGACGCTGCGGAAGGCGTTAGGGGGCCTGTGGACGCGGCGGTGGGCCTTAGGGGGCCTGTGGACGCTACGGAAGGCCCTAGCGGGCTGTGGACGCGGCGCTGGCCCTTAGGGGCCTGTGGAGCTACGGAAGGCGTTAGGGGGCCTGTGGACCGCGGCGCTGGCCTTAGGGGGCCTGTGGAGGCTACAGAAGGCGTAGGGGCCTGTGGACGCGGCGCTGGCCTTAGGGGGCCTGTGGACGCGGGCTGGGCCTTAGGGGGCCCTGTGACGCTACGGAAGGCGTTAGGGGGCTGTTGACGCGGCGCTGGCCGTTAGGGGCCTGTGGACGCTGCGGAAGGCCTTAGGAGCCCTGTGGACGCGGCGCTGGGCGTTAGGGCCTGTGGACGCAACGGAAGGCGTAAGGGGGCCTGTGGACGCGGCGGAAGGCGTTATGGGGCCTGTTGACGCGGCGCTGGCCTTAGGGGGCCTGTGGATGCTACGGAAGGCGTTAGGGACCTGTGGAGCGGCGCTGGGCCTTAGGGGCCTGTGGACGCGGCGCTGGCGTTAGGGGCCTGGGAGGCTGCGGAAGGCGTTAGGGCCTTGGGAGCGGCGCTGCCTTAGGGGCCTGTGGACGCGGGGCTGGCCTTAGGGGGCCTGTGGCCTCTGCGGAAGGCGTTAGGGGCCTGTGGACGCGTCGCTGGCCGTTAGGGGGCCTGTGGATGCTACGGAAAGGCGTAACGGGGCCCGTGGACGCGGCGCTGGCCTTAGGGGCCTGTGGCACGCGCGCTGGGCGTTAGGGGCCTGTGGACGCTGCGGAAGGCGTTAGGAGGCCTGTAGACGTGGCGCTGGCCTTAGGGGCCTGTGGACGCTACGGAAGGCCCTAGGGGCTGTGGAGCGGCGCTGCCGTTAGGGGGCCTGTGGACGCTACGGAAGGCGTTAGGGGGCCTGTGGACGCGGCGCTGGCCTAGGGGCCTGTGAGGCGGCGCTGGGCCTTAGGGGCCTGTGGACGCGGCGCTGGGGCCTTAGAGGGCCTGTGCGCTCCCGGAAGGCGTTAGGGGGCCTGTGGTGGCGGCGCTGGCCTTAGGGAGCCTGTGGACGCTGCGGAAGCCGTTAGGGGGCCTGTGGAGGCGGTGCTGGGTTAGGGGCCTGTGGACGCGGCGCTGGGCCTTAGGGGGCCTGTGGAGGCGGCGCTGGGCCTTAGGGGGCCTGTGGACGCTCGGGAAGGCGTTAGGAGGCCTGTGGTGGCGGCGCTGTGCCTTAGGGGCCTGGGAGGCGGCGCTGGCCTTAGGGGGCCTGTGGCCCCGGCGATGGCCCTTAGGGGCCTGTGGACGCGGCGCTGGGGTTAGGGGCCTGTGGACGCTATGGAAGCGTTAGGGGGCCTGTGGTGGCGGCGCTGGCCATTAGGGGCCTGTGGACGCTGCGGAAGCCGTTAGGGGGCCTGTGGAGGCGGCGCTGGGCCTTAGGGGCCTGTGAGGCTCGGGAAGGCGTTAGGGGGCTGTTGACCTGGCGATGGCCTTAGGGGCCTGTGGTGGCGGCGCTGGCCATTAGGGCCTGTTGGACGCTGCGGAAGCCGTTAGGGGCCTGTGGAGGCGGCGCTGGGCCTTAGGGGCCTGTGGAGGCTCGGGAAGGCGTTAGGGGGCTGTTGACCCGGCGATGGCCTTAGGGGGCCTGTGGTGGCGGCGCTGGGCGTTAGGGGGCCTGTGGACGCTACGGAAGGTTAGGGGGCCTGTGGTGGCGGCGCTGGCCATTAGGGGCCTGTGGACGCTGCGGAAGCCGTTAGGGGGCCTGTGGAGGCGGCGCTGGCCTAGGGGCTGTGGACTCGGCGATG
>NC_133789.1:0-1260 GCF_003597395.2 Chelonoidis abingdonii
ACCAGACAGCCCCTTCCAGCACTGCCGGCCTCTCCCTCCACTGAGAGGGGGTGCTCAGAACTCCATGCAGTATTCCAGGTGTGGGAGTACCAGAGATTTACAGAGAGGCCTTATGGTACAGACGGCATGCCCCTACCCCACATGCACTGTAGCCATTGTGGGAGGTGGTGATTATGGACAGTGAGATTGTCTGCTCAGGCAGCTTGGGACAGTTTGATGGCAGGTTTTGAAGATGAATGTTTTAATTCTATAGACCATAGGGACTCAGCGAAATGAGTGAGAAACAAATGATCATATACCTATACTGTTAAGCTGGCAGGCTACTGCATTCTTACCCAACTGGAGCTTCTTTTTTTTTTATATAGTTAATTTTTACAACCCTAGGTCCACTGTGTTGTATTCAGCAAACCTGGAGGTAACTATGTTGAGAAAGGAGGTAGGGAATAGAGCATCTCCCAGTGATGTGGGTTAACTGTTGTGCTGCAATATTTTTGAAGACTCTTGTCTTCCTGTTTTACAATTGGTGGGAAAATGTTTGCAAAGTCCATTGCAGTTTATGTTAATACTGAATTGCATAAATGCTAACAAAATGTCAGCTTTGATTTACTGACAAAGAAGACCTCATTAACACAGGTTAAGGTTGCCCAGGAGTGGCATGTGCTGTTCCAGAATGTCATGTTCAGCAAAAATCAACCCATGAAAGTCAGGAACTACAGCGTTAATGTTCATACAGATGCAATCTTAACTCTTCCTCCCTTGAGCTGGCAATAGTCACTGGGAATTATCTGCATGCATTCCAGCTGCATTCAGTATATTAGATGTAGTGGTACTGAATATTGGAGGCATTAGTTGGAACAGCTAGGTAGAGGTTTGATTGTGATATGGTGATCTGGGGATTAGTCTGAAGAGTGTCTCAGAACTAAATTTTAATATAAGATCTGGGTCTGAGGCACCCGCCTTCCCCCTCTCTCCTTCCTCGCATATGTTTGATAAAAGGAAAGAAGTGTGTGTGTGTGTGTGTGTATCTTGCTAGATCTAATATGCATAATTTCAGCATTGTGTACTGTAAGTTGTGTTAGTGTCAGGCCATATGGGCTGTTATGAGCTCTATTCGCTGAGTGACATCCACTATCTGTAAAGGCAAGTATGTGTGCTATGGGCACATTAGGTCATCACTCAGGGTACGTCTACACTGCACAATTATTTCGAATTAGCTTAAACCGATATTACAAAACAGATCTAATAAAATCGGTTTAGCGC
>NC_133789.1:1360-4864 GCF_003597395.2 Chelonoidis abingdonii
ATACCTCTAGGAGGCCAATAATGTCGATTTCCGTCCACACGAACCCTAATCCGAGTTATCGCTATCGAATTTAGCGCTACTCCTCTCATCTGGGAGGAGTTCCGAAATCGATTTAAGGAGCCATTTAACTCGATATTAATGACGACGTCTTGTGAACGGGTACAGCGTAAAATCGGTATATCGGCCATTAAACCGATTTAAAGTCACAGTGTAGACCTGGCCTCAAAGAGGACAAAGTTAAGATTGCATTGGTGTGTATCTTAACTCTGTAGTTCCTGGTATTCAGAGATTTGAGTTTTGCTGAACTTGGCATTCTGGAAGGGCATCAGATAACACAGAATTAAGGTTGCCTGATGGTAACAAATTTTTGCCGATGAATACTGTATCTTTGCAATGAAGTAGCAAGTAAAGATTTTATAAGCTACAATCTTAATGTAGCTTTTCAGAGAATGAAGTTGTGTTACCATTGTAAGAAGTAGGTGATTGTACTCTGAGTGAAGTGCGAATAATGGCAATCAATATAAACTAGGGCTGTTAAGCAATTAAAAAAATGAATTGTGATTAAAAAATTAATCACGATTAATCGTGCTGTTAACTAGAATACAATTTATTAAATATTTTTGGACGTTTACTACATTTTAAAATATATTTTTAATTATAACAATACAAAGTGTGCTGTGCTCACTTTATAATTTTTGCTTACAAATATTTGCACTGTAAAAAACAAATTGTATTTCAATTCACTTTATACAAGTACTGTAGTGCAATCTCTTTATCATGAAAGTTGAACTTACAAATGTAGAACTACGTACAACTATGTACAAAAAAAACTGCATTCGAAAATAAAACAATTCAAAACTTTAGAGCCTACTTCTTGGTCCGCCAATCACTCAAACAAACAAGGTTGGTTACAATTTGCAGGAGATAATGCTGCCTCCTTCTTGTTTTCAAAGTCACCTGAAAGTGAGCACAGGCATTCGCACGGCACTGTTGTAGCTGACTTTGCAAGATATTTATGTGCCAGATACGCTAAAGATTCATATGTCCCTTCATGCTTCAACCACCATTCCAGAGGACATGCTTCCATGCTGATGACAGTTTCTGCTTGAAAACAACCCAAAGTAGTGTGGACTGACACATGTTCATTTTCATCAGCCGCGTCAGATGCCACCAGCAGAAGGTTGATATTCTTTTTTGGTGGTTTGGGTTCTGAAGTTTCTGCATCAGAGTGTTGCTCTTTTAAGTCTTCTAAAAGCATGCACCACGGCACTTCAGATTCTTAAACCTTGGTTCGAGTGCTGTTGCTATTTTTGAAAAATCTCACATCAGTACCTTCTTTGCATTTTGTCAAATCTGCAGTGAAAGTGTTCTTAAAATGAACATGTGCTGGGTCATCATCAGAGACTGCTATAACATGAAATATATGCAGAATATGGGTAAAATAGAGCAGGAGACATACAATTCTTCCCCTAAGGAGTTCAGTCACAAATGTAATTGATGTGGTTTTTTATTTAAATGAGCGTCATCAGCATGGAAACATGTCCTCTGGAATGGTGGCCGAAGCATGAAGGGGCATACGAATGTTTATCATATCTGATACGTAAATACTTTGCAACGCTGGCTACAAAAGTGCCATGTGAACACCTGTTCTCACTTTCAGGTGATGTAAATAAGGAGCAGGCAACAGTATCTCCCATCGATGTAAACAAACTTGTTTGTCTTAGCAATTGACATAATAAGAAATAGGACTGAGTGGACTTGTAGGCTCTACTCAGCGCATCCCAGAAGAGGGGAAGGGAACCAGCTATGGCTCCTAGATTCCATGACCCCATCCATGTTTGAGCAGCCTGAAGACAGTTCTAACATACACCAGCTGACTGTTGTCCCCAAAGGATCATAAATTAGATGGGGAATAGCCAGAATGCAGCAAATGCCAACCACTTGCCCCTCTCAGTCTCCAACATGCCTTTTGCCAACCTAACATGCCCCCTGTGCTAGAGATTTTAGGAGAAGTGGTGCAGAAATCAGATATGCCAGCTCTACACCTACTGGAGATTCCCAGGTAATCTCCAGCAGGGTAATTAAGTTCCCTCTTCAGTTGCCAAAAGGAGGCAGAGACTCTACCTCAATGTGTAGAGTGTGGCCCTTCTTGACTTTTGAGATGATGTTTGACCCTGAGGCTAAAGAAACTGGATATCTCTATTGTAAACTATACAGTGTTTTCACAAGTTCTTAGCCCTAACTGCATTAAAAATTGCAATCCATGTCTTTAAACACAAAAGGAAAACAGCAAATACATCCCTCCCCCCCCTCCCCCGGTCACCTCCAAAATCAAAGCAGCCAGGTAGCAAAAAATAATCTAAAAACCACTCTGTGGCCTACTTTAAGAGACCCAAACACCACAGTCCTCTCCAATACCTGTTTGTAAAGATTGGCTTTACAATATGCTTAGAAGTCAATGAACGTGGACTATGTCACGACAGAAGAGAAGGAGTATTTCAAGTTGCACGGTCCCACAGAAATGGCACTGCTGTTCGTCCATTCCCTCTCTTCCCCAATCAGTCCAACATTCTCCTCTCACATGCACACATTTGTTCTCTTTCCCTCTTCTGTGAGGCCACAAAGAAAGAGGCTTGGGGCTGCCAGAGCTTGGCAGTTAGAGGAAGCCACTGCAGCATGGGAACTGGGTTGTAGCTGAAAGTATTAGCCATGCCAGAGAGGGGAGCCACCCTGACCCATCTACCACTGGCAAAAAGTGCACCCCAATTATCAGCTGCATGTGGAAGAATCAAAAAACCCATACAATTTCCTTAACAAAATGTTGAACTTTTATTAAATACAGTTCTGAAGCAGTGAGGTTACAATAATTCAACAAGTTCCTAAATTCTGACACCTCCTCAGCCAAGAACCTGTTTCCAGACTAAGCACAGGGTACAGCTACAACATTAGTTTCAAGAGTTATCTTTTTCTGTTCCTAGTCCCTTCTAGCCAATAGGAGCACAGCAAACATAGAATCATAGAACTGGAAAGGACCTCGAGAGGTCATCTAATCCAGTCCCCTGCTCTCAAGGCAGGACTAAGTATTATCTAGACCATCCCTGACAGGTGTTTGTCCAACTTGCTCTTAAAAATCCCCAATGATGAAGATTCCACAACCTCCCTAGGCAATTTATTCCAGTGCTTAATCACTCTGACAATTAGGAAGTTTTTCCTAATGTCCAGCCTAAACCACCCTTGCTGCAATTTAAGCCCATTGCTTCTTGTCCTATCCTCAGAGGTTAAGAACAATAATTTTTCTCCCTGCTCGTAACAACCTTTTATATACTTGAAAACTGTTGTCAGACTATTCAGTGGTCTAATCCATGAACAAACTCACTCCAGTTTTTTAGTTGCTGGTTCACTATATTGGGTAACATACATTTTAAACCCCACCTGATAAACAATTTAAAAAAATTACACTATAATTTTGGTGAAGTTACACCGCTTGAAATTTTCTTTTTCCTA
>NC_133789.1:5616-13099 GCF_003597395.2 Chelonoidis abingdonii
GTGTTAAGAGATGGGATAGATTAGACCACACATAGGGGTACTATAATATATGATGTGGGGGGAAGGGGTGACAGGGAGAATACCTACATTATACACAGTGTAAAGGTGAGATTTATGCTGCCATTGAACCCTCCCCCACCCAACCTGCACTATGTGCACTTTAGTCATAGCTGAGAATCTGGCCCCTTTTATCTCAGAAAGACTTCTGAAAGGGTGGAAGACCGACCAATCTGTTACAGTAGTGCTGATAACACATCTTTAAAGCGGGGACTTGTTTGTTTGGCACAGTGAACTTACAGTATAGCACCTTGTACAGTTACCATGCTACGTAAATCATAACTTGTACTGAATATTATAGAAAAATGCTAATTAATTTTGAAAATTGTTATTTATGAAGAATCCCTTGGCAAAACCAAATTATCACAGTAGTATTCCAAAATAATCCTGAAGGACAGAAGTCTAAAATGCAGTCCTGTTATTTAGGAAAGGCGATCAGAATTCATTTTTCGAAGTTTGGCAGGCAAATTATCCTCTAATCTTGTCCCTAAGGTGAGCATACCTTGAGGCTTTTTCTGTAACTCAAGATCTCCTGTAGACTGAGTCAAAGACTCAGATTTGATTCTGAAGGCCTTCAGTTGTATCCTTTCATCACCATCTTCATTGCTGGGAACAGAACTTATCTGCTGAATTTTTAAGAGATCTCCAGTACTGCAAGCTTTCTCTACATTGCTGGAACTCATTCTCAGGACTCTTCTCTGAAGGCCTTCTTTTCTGGAGCTAATTTTTTGCAGTTTACTAGGAAACTTGTTTGTTTTCTCTTCTAAAATATCAATACAGTCAAGTGAGCAGATGTGTTCCCTTCTGTTTCGGTTGTTACCAATAGGAGTATTGAAAGGAGATGGAAGAGACAGGCTTTCCTCCTGTTCTTTAACACTATAAGGAGGTGTGGGGACTTCAAAGGTGGCATGAAACTGAGAGTAATCCACATGAAAAAAGCCATCCTCTAGGGACATTACTGGGAGGAATCTGTGGCCCCAAAGAACTTCATCTTCTGTGTAGGAGGTCCTAGCCTGACACGTCATTCCTACATAAACAGACGGGATCGTTAACCTTATAAAATGAAAGAACAGATCAACATATGGTAGGAGGAGAATATATGGTAAGATTGCATAATAAAAATCAATCCTATTCTACATCAAACAATATTGAGATAATGTGTTGCTCCATCTGGTGACCGCCAGTCTCCTAACAGTTGAGATAGTGTTTCTAAGTACTTAATCAGATTTGCTTATACAAATATTTGATTAACTCTGTCTTGTCACTCTACCAAACCAATTTATTTTGAATAGTGGGGAGATGTAATTACAAATAAAATAATAAAAGTGAGGTAACATATACTTCAGGGAGTATTCTCTTAACTAGGGGTATTGGTGTACTACTTTAGTTGTACTAGCGTCTGGGAAGTTCTCTCAGAAGTGGTCCGAAAGGCCCATTACTCAGCTGGGTATGAGGGTTAAGGATTGTACTCCCGGCTTGAATTTAGAGAGTTCTCCAGCAAAGATTAGGAGTGCCAGGAACTAGAGCTAGATTAATAACTTTTTAACACACTGCCCCATAGCATGCTGAGCTCCTTTCTCACCAACACAAACCTAAAAACATCACTGCTGACATCATGTTACAGCGGTCTCTGATATTGTTACATATGCTATATTGTAAAAGTTATGAGATTTTTTGCCTCACTTAAGTCACAGATTCATAGATTACTATATTTTAATGAAGACTTGTAAATGGATCATGAAAACATTTTAGCTCAGGCACAAAAATCTGTTCCAAGTTTACCATGTTGTTAGGCTGATGGAAACAACCAATATGAATTTTCCAGCAGAACAGAATTTTGAATGACTGCCTTGATACAATATTATACCATTGATTAAGAGAAATATTAGGACTAAAGACAAACTGAAAGTGTCAACATTAAAATACAATATGTAGACCAGCTGTTCTCAAACTTTAGCAACCTGAGGACCCCCATTTTGATTTAAACATTTTTAGAGGACCCCCAAACCCGAGCAGCCCCAGCTGGGCCAGACAGCCAAACCGAGCAGTCCCAGCCACGGATTGGGGGCAAATTGCCCTGGCTCCAGCAAGGAGGGGGCTGGGGCGTGGGAGAGTGTTCAGCGTTCTGGGTCTGGGAGGGAGTTTAGGTGCGGAAGAGGGCTCAGGGCTGGGTGCGGGCTGTGGGAGAGAATTTGGGTACGGGAGGTGCTCAGGGCTGGCAGGTGGGGCATAGGCTCCTGGAGGGAGTTTGGGTGCAGGAGGGGCTCAGGGATGGGAGTTTGGGTGCAGGAGGGGTACAGGGTCCGGGAAGGATTTTGGGTTCAGGAGGGGGCTCAGGGCTGTGGCACGGGCTCTGGGTGGTATTTACCTCAGGTGGCTCCCCAGACATCTCCCTCTGGGTCCTAGGCAGAGGCACGGCTGGCCAGGCAGGCAGCTCTGCACGCTGCTGCTGCCTCCGTTGGCAGGCACTGCCCTTGCAGCTCCCATTGGCCACAGTTCCCAGCCAATGGGAGCTGCAGAGCCAGCATTCGGGACAGGGGCAGCACGTGGAGCCCCCATGGCCATGCCTCAACCTAGGAGCTGCAGGGAAATGCTGGCTGCTTCCGGAAGCCACACAGAGCCAGGACAGGCAGGGAGCTTGCGCTAGCCCCGCTGCACCGCTGACTTGACTTTCAATGTCCCTGTCAGCAGTGCTGACCAGAGCCACCAGGATCCCTTTTTGACCACATGTCGGGCAACTCTAAATGGGACTAATGGCTACAACAGCGCTGAAACCAGAAACACGCTGTAAGTTTGCACAAATGGTCCTGGGACTCTGAGCAACAATTTAGTCCGACCCTTACTGCAGGCTCCTTTAATCCATCTCCTTAGTGATGGTAAGGCCAAGCTATGCCAGGGCACGGCGCAGCTACTGGCATGTGTATGGCATGCGGCTCAGTTCTCAAAATGCTTTTAAAACTGTTTGCTAGTTCAGATGCCAGAGCTTCATCCTAGGCCTTCCAGCAATCAGCATCTTCCATGGGATTTAGTTGTGGAGCTGCCGTACCATCTGCTGGCCAAGGGAAAAAGTGCACTGCAGAAGCAGGCAGGTGCCAACTGCTGAGAGTTTTTAAATCAAATGTCAGTGAGAGGGGAAATAGACCTGGTGTAAAAGTTCAGGCACCACGAGCACTGGTTTATCCTTTGCTCCTGTTCAGCACCCTGAGCAGGGAGAGGGGAGGAGGTGAACCATCAGCACCTCTTGGTGACACAGTCTTGTATGGTGCACGATGGCCCACAGTTAGTCTGCATCGCTCCTCTAAGCGTCATTGATTTTTCCAGCACGTAGAACTTGCTCACTCCAGCCGCATGCGGTTGAGCAGTGTATCCCTCCTCCTACCCCCAGGGACTGTATATGTGCTGGTAAACTACAGTGCTCAGAAGCAGTAATGGTTCCTCACCACCACCCCCCCATGCCCAAGTGAGTCCTTGCTAGATCTTCAACAGGTGACCAAAACAAACAATACCTTCAGCCCATTCCTCCTCCCTGTGTCTCCTCTGCAGCCTGATCAGTGCAGTTGTCATGGGTACGGATTCCCAGCTCCTTGGGTACCTTTGTATGTGAGGATAACACCAGCCCTGGCTGAAGCAACCCATCGCCTCCACATGCACCGTTACCACAGCAACAGCATCAGTCAATTACTCAGAACAAGGCCAGGGGACGGGTTTCCTGCTGCAGAAAGGGAATTCTCCCTGCTGCTGTCTTTCTCAGGAGAAATGCTCCCCTCCCTCCATGTTACCTCATTGTGCTGTGAAGGATGGAAGGCTAATGGAAAAAAGAGAAAGTTTCTGTGAAGTGGACGTGATGTGTCGGCACAGTGGCTGGCTATGTAGGCTCCCACCCCCATTGCTTGTCACAGCCCCTCAATTCTGACCCACAATCTCTTCCCCCCCTCCACCACACACTTGCAATTGCTGTCCTGGTCACTCATGCTATTCCAGTCCCAGATGCCACATGCACACCACAGCTCTGCTGATGCCCCTTCAGCCCAATCTGCAGCAGCCCTGCAATTCCAGTCATACAGAGGTCCCCATACAGAGGTCTCGCAGAGCCATGCAGTCCTCACCCACAGCTCCCCACTAGGCCAGTCCTTGATGCACCACATTCCTGACCCGCAGCCCCACTTCCAAGTCCAGTCAGGGGATCCTCAGACCCAGCTCTGCCAATACACCCTGGGCCTGGATCATCTCTCAGAGCTGTAAGTTATTCCTTCCCTCTCCCAGCTTGGCCCCCACCCTGGAGAGGGGTTTAACAGAGTGTGTCAGCAGCTGCAAAACACCAAGCCCCAGCACACACAGGGGAAGGGAAACTTTGTGTGTTCTGTACAGCCTGCCTGCCTCTGCCTCTTATGCCCCAGACAGCCCCTCCCCTGTAACAGCCCCCAGGCTGCAGCACCTTCCTGGTACCTGGAAGCCTCGCCTGGAGGCCCCCCACTTGTAACATACATTTCCCTTGGGATTTGTGCCAATTCATCTCCATGACACTGGGGAGGGCCCATGGGTCCTGGGCAGGGCAGAACCAGCTGTGCTATGATGAATTTGGATTTCTGCTGTGCTCAGAATATTTTGTGACCAGTGCAGTGCTAGGTGGTGTCATTACCGCAGCACTTCCCACCCACAGGACATGAAGCAGGGCCATAGCATCAGCCCCATTCGACAGACGTTAAAAGGGACATAGCATCAGTCAGCAGGGCTGTGGCCGAGGCAGGACTTGAACCCAGCTCTCCTGAGGCCTGGGCCAGGACCCTGTTGTGACCAGTGTCCCCCGTGAGACAAGCAAATATCAGGGCAACAGAAAGCTCAGTGACTGTACTGAGGGCACCCAGCCAGCCAGTCAGCACCAGGCCTGCCTGCCAGCCCCTTGCTCATCTCACAGCCCTGGGCTGCACTGCCTGATGCAGGCCCAGCCCCTGGGTTTAATCACTACAGGAGTCACAGCACAAAAAGACTAGCTCCCCTACCTCAATGACTGGCTGCTCAATGGCAGCTCATGGTCCCAGGTACAGAACCACATGGACCTGCTCTTGGCTATGTGTGCCAACCTAGGCCTCCTAGTAAATGAGGCCAAGTTGGCATAGAATTCATAGGCGCTGTCTTGGATGCCTCCAAGGCCATAGCCTCCCTTCTCCTGTACAGGTTCCAGATCCTGAAAGGGCTTATAGCCTCGGTCACAGAGCTCCCCGTCACTATGTCTAGGACATGCCTGCGGCTCCTGGGCCACATGGTGGCGTGCACGTATGTGGGCTGCCACACCAGGCTTCTGATGAGGCCCTTCCAGCTCTGGTTGGCCTCAGTGTTCTCCCAAGCCCGGGACAAACTGGACAAGGTCCTCTCAGTTCCAGCACCAGTGATTGCCATGCTACAATGGTGGTCCTGCCCAGACAATATACTCCAGGGAATTCCCTATTGGGACCCAACCCTGTCACTAGACCTAGTGTCCAACGCATTGGACCTGGGCTGGGAGGCCCACACAGGGAACTCCCAGACCCAAGGGACATGGTCAGCTGTGGAGCTGTCCCTTCACATAAATGTCAGGGAACTCAGGGCGATACACTTAGCCTGTATGGCATTCAGCTCACAGCTGNCCTCTGACGAAGTGGGTATTCACCCACGAAAGCTCACGCTCCAAAACGTCTGTTAGTCTATAAGGTGCCACAGGATTCTCTGCTGCTTTTATTGTTACACAGGTCATTTCATTTACCCTTTTAAATATTGGCACAATATTCCTTTTTTCAGTCATCAGGAACTTCCACAATATGCCAAGATTTATTAAAAAATCAATATCAGTTGGTCAGAGTTCTTCAGCCAATTGCTTTAAAGTTCTTGAGTGCAAGTTATTTGGATTTTGGAGATTTTAAATGTTCAGAAACTTTGCCAATGCTATTTAACATCCTCCCTAGTTACTTCTGGTTGGAAATTATGTAGTTATTATTGCTATGATATGAATAATTATCCAGCTTCTTCCTAACTACAGAACAAATATTTAATACACATTTCTGCCTTTGCTGTATTATTATAAGTTTACTATTACCATCACGAGACATCCTGTTCTTTAGATCCTTTGTTAGACCTGGGATGAAGTCATAGCCCCACTGAAGTCAATGGAAGCTTTCACCTTATGTGATGGACTAGATGCCCTAGCAGGAGTTTTCCATCTTTAATTTCTACAAGTGACTACTGCATCTCCAAATTCCCTCTTCTCACTACTAATACCACAGAAAACTAGAATGCCTGATGGTCTGGTATAGGTCGGCAATTATATAACCAGCTAATTAGCTGGTGGGGTATTTCAGCTATATTAAATGTCTGTTTTAGTTCTTCAGATATTCATGTGTTTTTTGTCTGTTTCCCGGCTAAGAAGTTGTGATGTCTTCTTATCCCAAATAACAAGGCTTTCACCCTCTTTGACAGGAATCAGTTTCTCTGTGGCTGATGAGATCAATAAGAATGTCAGCTGCATGACTTTTAAAACATTGTGGGTGAAGGTTACAAGACTGACAGCACTAGAAACTAAAAGCAAACAAGAATTCTGCCCCATGGTAATCACAAGAACCTGGACTAAGGGTGAAGGCTTTGTCAGACTACTGAAAAAAGTACTTTAGGTCCTTTCAGGAAAAGTTACAATATCAAACAGTAGAGTGCATAGCTTTAATTAAGTTGGCTGGCTACTGTTCTCTCAGGATGAGCATTAACTGGTAGCAGACATCTGATCTATCATTCAAACTGATAAGACTGAGCATGAGCTGCATGGTTTACCATGTTTTAAAGAAAATATCTTGAACCACTGATTTAGAAAAAAATAGGGCTGTCAAACGATAAAAAAAAATTACCATATATACTCTTTCATTAGCCTGTTCATTTATAAGCTGACCCCCCCCCCAAAATGGATAGGTAAAAATAGCAAAAACTGTATGACCCTTTCTTAAGCCAACCCTATATTTCAGAGGCTGGAAAACTTTGGCTCCAGGCCCATCAGGGTAAGCTGCTGGTGGGTCGGCATGTTTTGTTTACTTGGAGCATCTGCAGGAATGGAGCCTCTCAGCTCCCTATGGCTGCAGTTTGCCATTCCCAGACAATGGGAATGGTGAACCACGGCCACAGGGAGCTGAGGGGCTCCATGCCTGCAGACACTCCAGGTAAACAAAACTACAACGTTATAGATCAGGGATCAGCAACCTTTGGCACACGGCCTGCCAGGGTAAACACCCTGTGGGGCCGGGCTGGTTTGTTTACCTGATGCATCCGCAGGTTCGCCTGATCGCGGCTCCCACTGGCTGCGGTTCGCTGCTCCAGGCCAATGGGGTTGCAGAAAGTGGCGCGGACCGAAGGATGTGTTGGCCACTTCCTGCCACCCCCGTTGGCCTGGAGCAGCGAACCGCAGCCAGTG
>NC_133789.1:14544-37456 GCF_003597395.2 Chelonoidis abingdonii
CAGTATTTGTATAAGGTGAACTGAAAAATACTATCATTTTACAGTGCATATATTTAATAAAAATAATATAAAGTGAGCACTGTGCACTTTGTATTCTGTGTTGTAATTGTTGTAAATCAATCTATTTGAAAATGTAGAAAAACATCCAAAATATTTAATACATTTCAATTGGTATTTTATTGTTTAACAGTGCGATTAAAACTGCAATTAATCATAATTAATTTTTTTAATCACGTGAGTTAACTCCAATTAATCGACAACCGTAGAAAAAAAATCATAGAATTCTGAGTTATCAACTAAACTTCATCCAAGTGAATATTATACTAGTTGAAACAATTACTTGAAAAATTAGTTAGATCATACAATTTAATGCAAAATAAATAGTGTATTTAAAAGCTGAGAGATCATATTTCTCACACTTTTTAAACACCAAACAGGTTTATAAAAAATAAGAATTGTCTCAAACCTCCATCCATCTCACGTAAGTCTTCTCAAGGTTTGGAAAAAGGTTAATAAAATATCACTTTAGCTTGTAGAATTTCTATCACTGGAGGTTTTTAAGAGCAGGTTAGATAAACATCTGTTAGAGAAGGTCTGGATAATACTTAGTCCTGCCTCAGTGCAGAAGGCTGGACTAGATAATATATTGATGTCCCTTCCAGTCCTACATTTCTGTTATCTATGATTTTAATTAAACTTTATCTTTAATTAAAATTGTTTGTCTGCAACACTACCCATAAGAATTAAGAACTACTACAGAGGTCATGAGACTGTAAATCAGCAGTAACGTGAGAGAGACAAGGCCAGATTTATAGATTATAAGGCCAGAAGGAACCATTATGATCATCTATGGAAGACCTCCTGCATAACACAGGCTATAGGTCTTCCCTTAATTCTTGTTTGAACTAGAGTATATATTAATTAGAAAAACAGCCTATTTTGATTTTAAAATTTCCAGTGATTGAGAATCCACAGAACCTTTGTAAATTGTTCCACTGTTTTATAACCTTCACTGTTAAAAGTGTGCCTAATTTCTAGTCTGATTTACTCTAGTGTCATCTTCCAGCCCTTGGATCTTTGTCTGCTAGACTGAAGAGCCCTCTTATCTACATGGGGAACAGAAATTTAACTGAGCAAGTTAACCGTCTCTTTGTTAAACTAAACAGACTGATCTCCTTGATTCTTTCTCTGTTAAGCATGTTTTCAGTGGGGTTTTCTCTGAGGCACACCCCAATTTATCAGCATCTTTCCTGTGTAGACCAGAACTGGACACAGTAATCTAGGAGAGGTCACAGAAATGCCAAATATAGAGGAAATATAACCTCCCAACTCCTATTTGATAGTCTCCGAATAATACATCCAAGTATTGCATTATTGCTTTTGGCCACAGTCTCTGACAGGGAGCTCATTTTCAGTTGATTATCCAGCTGCTACTAAAGTTAGACATTTTTAAATGAGCAGTTCTGGATAACTTGCTATCAAGAGTCTTAAAAGAGCTGACTGAGTTTGCTGGACCATTAGTGTTGATTTTTAGTAACTCTTGGTACACCAAAGAAGTTTCAGAAGACTGGAAGAAAGTTACTGTTGTACCAATATTTAAAAAGAGTGAATGGGCCAATCAGGCTAATTATAGGCCTATCAGGCTCACACTGCTCACAAGCAAGATAATGAAGCAGCCGATACAGGACTCAATAAAAAATTAAAGGAGGGTAATATAATAAATGCCAATCACCGTGGATTTATGGAAAATAGATCCTGTCAAATTAACTTGGGGTTTTTTGGTTGATAAAGGTACTACTGTTGATGTAATATACTTGGACTTCTGTAAGGCATGTGACTTGGTACCACACATCATTTTGCTTTAAAAACTAGAATAATATAAAATTAACATGGCACACATTAAATGGATTAAAAACTGGCTAACTGATAGGTCTCAAAATGTAATAATAAATGAGGAATCACCATTGAGCAGATGTGTTTCTAATGCGGTCCTGCAGGGATCAGTTTTTGGCCCTATGCTATTTAACATTTTTATCAATGATCAAGATTAAGAGGAGAGGTCTCTGATACAGAGTGCTCTTTACTGCTTAGTAAGCGGGGTGCAGGCAAACTGTTTTGATATGGCCAAATAAGAAGTCATACATATAAGAACAAAGAATATAAGCTGTACGTAGAAAATGAAGGACTCTTTCCTGGGAAGCAGTTACTTTTTAAAAGATTTGGAGGTCATCGTGCATCATCAGCTGACCATGAGTTCACAGAGTGATGCTGTAGCAAAAAGAGCTATTGCAATCCTTGGATGTATCGAGTAGGAGTAGGGAGGTTATGTTATTTCTGTATTTGGCAATGGTGCAACTGCTATTGAAATCTGAATTCTGGTTTCCACAATTCAAAACAGATGTTGATAAAGTGGATAGAGTTCAGAGAAGAGCCATTAGAATGATTATAAAACCTGCTTTATAGGGATAGACTCAAAGATTTTGAAGAAGTGAGCTGTAGCTCACGAATGCTCATGCCAAAATAAATTTGTTAGTCTCTAAGGTGCCAAGTTTCTTAACTTAACAGAGAGAAAGGTAAGAGGTGACTTGGGTACCTATATGGGGTAGAAATATTTGATAATGGACCCTTCAGTCCAGCAGACAAAGGTATAACAAGATCCAGTGGTTTGAAGTTAAAGCTAGACAAATTCAAGACTAGAAATAAGGTGTAAATTTTTAACACTGAGGGTAGTTAACTACTGGAAAAACTTACTAGAGGTTCTGGTGGATTCTCCATCACCTGCAATTTTTAAAGCAAAACTGGATTTTTTAAAAAAAATATGGTCTAGTTGAAAGAGTAATTTTTGAGGGGGAAGTTCTATGGTCTGTATTATACAGGAGATAAGACTACATGATCACACTGGTCCCTTCTGGCCTTGGACTCTATAAAACTGACTTCAATATCTTGTAACAAGGCTTCTTCTCCGCCTCAACAGGTCCCACTCTTCCTGTTAATAACTGATGGGGAAATTCTGTCTTCAATTGGCCCTCCCATTTCTTGGCCTGCTAGGCACTTAATGCTTCACTGGGGCTTCTGGCCTCCTTGGTGGACATCCAGTGAGAGAAAAAGCAGGAGGTGACAGGCCCAATCCTGCCCTCTACTCTGGGCCCCAAGCCAGGAACCCTATAAGTAGCAGCCTCACATTGCCAGTTCCCAGGAAAACTGCTAGCTTCCTAGGCTTACTTCCTCATGCCCCTTGTCTTATTGTCCCCACTTTGCTTGGGTGGGATTTCTCCTGCCGGGGGAGGAAGAGCCCCTAGTCTCTGGTAGCCCTTGTGGGCATGGCAGCACCACACCAAATGCACGGCTCAGTCTCTCCCCTTCTGGCAGGGTCCTTTTCTTCAGATCTTTGGACCTGGAAGGGTCCTTAGCTCATGTTTAGGTTTTCTCCCCAATCTCTGTACCTGTTGGCTTCTCCTCTGGTCTTTGTCAGCTTCCACACCACTCAACTCTCACAACACCTACCACCCACACTAACTGCCTGGAGGGGAAAGCTTTTAACCCATTCTGGCAGGTTCTTAATTTGTTTCAGGTGTCCTAATTAACCTGGAGTAACCCCTACTCAGTTACCAGGGGAAGAGGGACCTGTTTATCCTGAGGCTAATATACCTTCCTTCCTGCACTCTTCTGTAGCCGTCTGGCCTGACCCTGTCACAATCTGAAAAAATGAAAGCTGAAACAAACTAACTTGGTTTTTATAACCCTATTTTGTCTATGTTTGATGGGGTGTACCTGCCTTTGGGGCTTCCTACAGGACTCCTCCCCATGAAACAGTTCTCTGTGAGAAAAGGAGCAGCCCTGTTGGGATCCAGTGAGATCTGGTTCTCCAGCAACTGGAAGGGCTGGAGACCAGCAACAGTCAATCAAGGCCCAGAAGGCCAAAACAGAATGCCTGCTGTCAGCGTCAGCAAGGCAGTTCCTGGCTGGAGCCAGAGGAGCAAGGAGGGACATTGCCAAGGTCACAGCCAGAGGAACAAGCAGGGCCATTGCCAATTACTGGCCACAGTTGGGGGCAGGAGTTCAAGATTCAATTTCAGAGAAGGAATTGCACCCAGAAGGGTGAGAAACTATTTTGGTTATAATTGGCCCTGAAGGACAAGGAATTGCTTCTATTTTGAGTCTGTTATACCCTAGAAGGCTTTTGAACTGTGACACCTGGCTGGAGGGCTGAGCCACAGAAGACTCACAGAGGCTGACAGACAGCATGCAGGGGGTGCTGGGAGCTGCAGAGAGCAGCAACTAGCGTGTAAAGTGGCGCTCATAGAGGTGACTGTGACCCATCACAATACAGTTGTCTACAATCCACTCCAAAGCTGATTCTGGCATCTCTATTGCAATATTGTACTATTCGGCAATGTTGCGAGGCAGCTTCACATACCACAGAAGGGTAATCAGCCACCACTATATGATGACATCTTTGTAATCTGAGTGGCCTGGGACAAACAGCACACATCCAATAAAATATCACACTTTAGATAGACATACCTTTTTAAAACAGCAAAGCTTTCAGAACTCCCTTGTCCCTCACTGAAACTGTATGTGGAAACATTGTGTTCATTGGCTAAATATGGGTCCCCTTAAAAGTATAAAAGTGTGATAAAGGATATCTCTTAGCATTGCTTTACTCTGATAGAATTAAAGCTCCATCTAATCATGTGCAAGAGAAGTGAAGCAAGATCAGCTGTCAGCATGATTGGACAAAGCACAATTGGAAGAGCAGAAATTGCAAGAAACACAGGACCTTCTTGGTAACTTAGTCATTTTCTGGTATGATGAGAGTGTAATATGGCACTGAGGATGTGAGTAAACTCACCATCTTGGAGTGTCCATAAGTTATGAATGATATATTATACATGTATCGCTCCACTAATACAAAGCTGCCCAAAAGCTGACTTACTATCCACAAGAGGGTCCCTAGCACATGGGAGACCTCAGATGGTGTAGAGTCACAGCAGGATCCACGCCAATCCTCACTCCCTGCTCCAGTTGTGGGGTGGATGATGGCTTAGGATGAGGGTATGACCTAGGTACTTGTGTGCCCCAGCTGCCATGTGGAGTCAGGGATAGCTGGAAAACTTAGATACCTTCAGGCTACTCTAAACATATGTTAGGAGACTCATGAAGTGCTCAGCCAAGATAATATGGAGGGGAACACAAAGGACTGCTAAGCACTCTTTCTTCAGAGTTGCATCAAACACACTTCAGCCACAGTTGAGGATCTGGGCCCTTATCACCCTACTAGCATAGTCTGATAACAACATAATTCCAGAATTTTCTGCTTTTGGAGGTTGCCAGACACAATGATGCACACTGAGTTTGGAATTAATGCAGGTACCTACAATGCATACATTACCTAATAGCTGCTAAACCCTGACTTCACAATGGACAGCTACCCTTAGACTTCTTTGGACTGTAAACTCTGCTCCAATTACATGTTTTACTTTCACATTACAGAATCATGGGAACAACACCAGAGGCTCAAAACACCAGTTGCTCATAGATAGAGCAGTCGCCCAAGACTCAAGGTCTAGACAGACCAATCTGAGCACAGCCTGGATTGACTACAGGAAAGCTAACTCAATCCGACACGATCTGGAAGTCGGCGATACAAACAACAGGAACTAAGCTTCCTCAAGAAATCTATGGACTATGGAAGACACCTGGATATCAATCACACTTGCCATGGCAGCAAGTGCGGCATATACAAGTATGCACTGTCCCGCGCTGTCTCATAGGCTAAACCCCTTAGCCAGATAATCAAAGACTGGATAGGTACAGGTTCAGAGTGAACACATCAGCACTTCTCATGGATACATCAAGCGTTCTAAAAACGAACATCGACTCGCTATCACTACCGATCTACATGGATATGGAGTCATTCGCTGAGATGGGCCAATGTAGTGAAGAAGAAAGTAGACTGATGGGTGAACTAACAGCGGCCACATAGCAGACAAACATACAAGTACCTGTGTCAGCCATGAAACACGAATGAGGAGAGCAGAAGACAACATCCAGTCCCAAAGCAAGACAGTCTAAACACTCAGTGGAGAACAGATACAGCATCACAGAAAGCCTGCATCTATCAAGATACCTGCCGTAAAGTGAGCTGCAAGACGAATGGAAGCTGCGATTGACGATCCGGAAGTATCAATGCACGAGGTTTCACCCAAGCAACACCAGAGACTGTATACACAGAAAGAAGGGTGGGTTGGAGTCAACCACTGTCCGACAAACCCAGACATCAGGAGAATCAGTCAAATTGCCAAAAATGAGCTGCTGCGAGAATGCCTGAGCAGCAGCAGAACATGGGAGAAGACCAAGCTGAAGAAGTGCTATGGCAACAAACTCGCATTGGATACATCGCACAATAGTACGTGGTGACAGGAAATCCTACCAGGATGAACGGTGGACAAAAGACAGAATGGGCACTGATCTAGCAGCAAGGAACAGGACTGGACACCATATATGTGAAGCGGGTCTACAATAGAAGGACCAAGGGGCAACGTGCAAGAGAGTCTCAGAGGGACATCCAACACATAGTGCCAGATTAAGAGCGCAGAACAGCTAACTGAACGGCACATAGTGGTGCTGTTACAGAACATCGCACAGCGATGGGCTAGACCCTCCCAACCAATGGAGCATTCCACGAAGCTGTGAGAAAAGGCGTAATTCTGTAGGACTTCCATCAGACGGCAAGGCATGTATGCAATCAACAACTGTGGATAACAGACCCGAAAAGATGTATAGAATACAGTGAAGTAAGCAACATCCGGAAGAAAGAATAAGAACTGAATCCCAGGTGAAAGAGGACTATGAAGTATAAAGTGAAGGCAATGCATGGTGGAGGAGCACTCGTGTGATCTAACTGGTGATGGCTCACAGATCAGGACAACATCAAGCTCTATGTCAGCAAGTGCAGGCAGGCAGCTAAGATACTGCGCAGAACCCTCAAACTCCCAGGCCTCTGGTAGAGGACCCGAGGTTGAGGAAGACACATACCACCCATAGGGGTGAGAGGGGAATTTTTTTTATATATATATATCACCTACTGCTCCTCCTATCCACTAGACCAGTAAACCAGTCAAAGAAGGAAATTAGGTTGGTTTGGCATGATTTGTTATTCACAAATTAATGCTGACTATTCCTTAAAACCTTATTATCCTCAAGGTGCTTACAAACTGATTGTTTAGTAATTTGTTCCAATATTTTTCCATGTCCAGGTATCAAAGTTAGGCTGATTGGTCTATAATTCCCTGGGTACTCTTTGTTCCCCTTTTTGAAAACAGGTACTATGTTTGCCCTTCTCTAGTCCTTTGGGATCTCACCCATCCTTCAGGAGTTCTCAAAGATAATTGCTAACAGTTCTGAGATTGCTTCAAATAATTCCCTAAATGCTCTAGGATTAAATTAATCGGGCCCTGACAACTTGAATACATCTAATTTATCTAAATATATTCTTTAACTTGTTCCTTCCCTATTTTGGCTTGCATTCCTTTCCCTTTGTTGTTAATATTAATTATGTTGAGTGTCTGGTCACCATCAACCTTTTTAGTAAAGACTGAAGCAAAATAGGCACTAAACACCTCAGCCTTCTTAATGTCATCAGTTATTAGCTCTCCTTCCCCACTAAGTGGAGGACCTATGACCTATGCTTTCTTTTGTCTTTCTCTTGCTCCTAATATATCTAAAGATCCCCTTCTTATTACCTTTTATGTCCCTTGCTAGGTGCAACTCATTTTGTGCCTTAGCCTCTCTGATTTTGTCCCTATACACTTGTGCTATTCTTTTGTACTTCGCCTCAGCAATTTGTCCATATCTCTACTTTTTGTAATATTCTTTTTTGATTATCAGGTCACTAAAGAACTCCTAATGGAGCATATTAGCCTCTTAACATTCTTCCTATCTTTCCTTCTCATCAGGATAGTTTGGAGTTGTGCCTTTAATATTGTCTCCCTAAGAAACTGCCAGCTCTCTTGAACACCCTTTCCCCTTAGATTGTCTTCCCATGGGAGGACCTACTAAAGTCTGATTATTTTTTTTTAAGTCAATTGTCCTTATTCTGCTCCTCTCACTCCTTCCTTTCCTTAGAATCATTAAATCGATCATTGCCCCTCCCTTTTCCTCTGCTCTACTCTCCACTTTCTCCTCTGTTATCCTCATTCCATCCCTTCTCTTCTCTCCCTTCTTTTAATCCCACTTCCTACCTCTTCCCCTCCAAAAATAAATAAATAAATAAATAAATAAATAAAAACTTCTGAATAAATAAGCAATGATAGCCTTCATCCTGGCCATTTACACATTGTGTTTTTTTTTTAACTTTTTAGACTATGAACTCCTTGGTGCAGGGACACTGTTCTTCCCCTGTACAGCACAATGGGATCCTATCCTGATAAAACTGTCTGCAATGCAGACTTTTTCCATGATACAATTTCTCATTTTAAATATACAAATTATTTAATCAAAATATAATTCTGTTTACGTCAACAGGAATCGTGGGAATCCCTTTTTCTGTAAAAGGAATTGCAGAGGGATGGTGTAAGCAAGGAAGCTTTCTCATACTTAGGCTTGGAAGGATTAGATTTTTATCAATAAATGTCCTTAAATGTCATTTCAGCGAACGCACAAAATGATGAAAAAATATTTCCATAAATTATCATAGAAATTTACAGATAAGCAAAGCAAGAAAAATGCTGCTTGAGAATTTATTAGAGTCTCTTAATGTGTATACAGCATGTTGTAATGAATGTTGCATAAAGCACACATTTACACTCTGCTAAAACAGCCAGCTTATAAAGCTTTAACTTTTTAAATCTCAATGTCTGTCATTAAATAATTGTCTGAGCTACTCCTAACTTCCTACAACTGTGAAAATTTAGATACTAATAGAAAAAAAGCTTAAAATGAACAATAATATCAATAAAATGGTAAAAAGACAAAACTTAA
Organism: Chelonoidis abingdonii; assembly: GCF_003597395.2. Taxonomy (NCBI): domain Eukaryota; kingdom Metazoa; phylum Chordata; order Testudines; family Testudinidae; genus Chelonoidis; species Chelonoidis abingdonii. The sequence goes on from NC_133789.1 coordinate 23,527, forward strand.
ATTCTAACAAGTCTACACATATTTCATCAGCAATCCTTAGAAGTCAGGAGATTTCCAGCTGGGGAAAAGCCCCTGCTACTATAGCTTGGACTGTAAAACAATTGGACATAAAGTTCCAAACAGAGTTTCCTAAACACTGTTTCTGAACAGCTATATTCAGACCTTTTGCTGAATTTGAAGAATAAGTTCATTTATCTGGATTTAAGTGCAGAGTGCTTTGAAATGGCACAACCATAGAAATCTACCTTTTTTGTTGATATCTAAATTGCTGGTCTAAGTGCCAAATTAGAGGATTTGTCCAAAGATGAGTTTGATTCAAAGATTTCTTGAGGGCGAAAGATCAGGAGACTGCTGAATCTAATGTTACCATAGATTAGGGTCTAGTTAATACAGTAACTCCTCACTTAAAGTCATCCTGTTTAACCTTGTTACATTGCTGATCAATTAGGGAACATGCTCATTTAAAGTTGTGCAATGCTCCCTTCTAATGTTGTTTGGCAGCCACCTGCTTTGTCCACTGCTTGCAGGAAGAGCAGCTCCTTGCAGCAAGTTGGTGGGGGCTTGTAACCAGGGTGGATCGGCAGCCCCCCATCAGCTCTCCGCTCCTCTAAGTTCCCTGTGCTGCAGCCACCCAGCAAGCTATCAATCGGCAGTTCAGCTGTCCCTCCCCCCACTGCCATGTGCTGCTCCTGCCCTCTGCCTTGGAGCTGCTCCCAGAGACTCTTGCTTATTGTGCAGGGAGGGGAAGGGGAGGGCTAATGTCAGGGTGTCCCCCCTACTCCTGCACCCCACTTACCCCTTCTCCATATAGACAGAGAGAGCTTGGGGCAGCAGCTGCTGTCTCAACTTCTTGATCCACTTAAAAAGACAATGCACTTAAGAGTGGGTCAGCTTATTTAAAGGGGCAATGTGCATCTCTCTCTCTCTCTCACACACACACACACACACACACAAGGTGTGAGTCTGTCTCCATCTGCTATGCTGTCTCCCCTCTCTCCTGTTTATGCTTCCTTGATGAGAGTCTACATCAACAACGTGTTAACCCTTGACGGCTCAGCCGAGTACTAGTTCATCATTTAGCAGCAAGGCATTCCCTGAGAAATATCCCTCCCTCTTCCACCCTCTAACTTCACAATCATCATAGCTGTGAACAGTATTAAATTGTTTAAAACGTATACTGTGTTTATATCTATATAATAGTTTTTTGTCTGGTGAAAAAAATTTCCCTGGAACCTAGCCCCTCCTATTTACATTCATTCTTATGAGAAAATTGGATTCGCTTAACATCGTTTCGCTTAAAGTCACATTTTTCAGAAACATAACTACAATGTTAAGTGAGGAGTTACTGTATAATACTCCCCCTTGGTTACTAACTACTACCCCATCCAGCAATTCCACATTTTGATAATCAAAATGCCTGCAGCAATTTTCCTTCTTTTACTTGGCCAAACTAGTTAGAGAATTCCCTCAAATAACAGAAATGCTGGATGGAACAGTAAGTTTGTCTTTTATCTCCTGTCAAATTAATGGTATAAAACATGCTTACTGTAGGTGGTATTCATAGAAGAGTACTGGTTCATCTTTTAGTTGAAATCAAGAGATTTCACCCCTCAATAATGCTTAGTTTTATACTTGTTTACTGATAAAACCATCCTAAAGGAATCTATTTGTGAATTTCAGCATAACTTTAAAAATGGAAAATCCTATCCAACTCATCTGCAGAAACTGTTCACGTCTGCTCTTCAGAGATGGACTCTTTCTTTAGTGTTTTATCCTTCCATGTTATTTGTGTGTTTTTAAGAAAACGCTCTTACATGAGAAAACAGAACAAAGCTTGCCAGTGTGCAAATCTCTAACAGTGATAGGAAAATCCTTACAGGATTGGTCAAAAAACAGGCTAATGCTCCTAAAGAAATTTGCATTCAAGTGGAAAGCAGAGAAGCTTTGGGGTTTATTCTCTGTAATAGTTCATATTACTTCTATGATTAATACTATAAATATCAGTTTTTAATCATTTTTATATTTCCAAACACCTGCAAGTAACAAATAGTACATTTCTGTGACATTTGTGGGGATCACTCAGTAAGGGGTTCTGTCAGCACCTGCCTTGAAGCTTTGGATACCTTAATGCTATACTATTATGGCTTAGAGTTCTGACACCAGTAGCCAACCTACAAGTACAAAGATCTCAACTCTGGCTTCCACCCACCTTTTTACTTCTTGCAGGGTGACCTCACTAGCCTTTCTGATCCCAAGTCCCCCCAAATCATTTTCCCCAAGTTAAGAGAAGGGAGTTACCTCACAAGTGGAGAACCAGTGTTGGCAGGGCCAATTCAGTCAGGGTGGATGTAGCCCACTCCCAATAACTGAGGAGGAGGTGTCAATGCCAGGAGAGGCAAAGCTGCTTTTGTAGTGACATCGACCCTGATCGAATTGGCCCTGTCAACACTGGTTCTCCACTTGTGAGGTAACTCCCTTCTCTTCATGTGTCAGTATATAATGCCTGCATCTGTAATTTTCACTCCATGCATCTGAAGAAGTGGGTTTTTACCCATGAAAGCTTATGCCCAAATAAATCTGTTAGTCTTTAAGGTGCCACTGAACGCCTTGTTTCCTTACTAAGCTATTTTATTTCTTAATCAGTTTCACAACATACAGCTGAAAACAGAAGTGCTCCCTGGAAGGTTTTATAAAGTTACATTGGTTTGTGTTTCTGATTTAAAAAAACAAAACAACCACCTCTAAAGACACCAGGCTGCAAAAGTCCCCTCTCCCAATTTATTGGACCAAAATAAGGTTTTCATCCGTCCCTCCGACTTCCATTTTCACCTTCTCCCATATTCAACTCTCTCACTCCTCATTTTCTGAGCACCCTGAAAAAGATTCCTGCTTAGCTGCTTCGGAGTATTCTACAGGTGCCACATCCTTCTCCCTGGCCCGCCAAACAAACAAGCATCCAGTCTCAGAGTCAAGTGAACAGAACCGAGTTTCCAGCTGCATAAATCACTAGCGTCTCTCGCTGAACGAAGGAAGGTTTCTAAGTGTCAGCGCCCTCGTGAAATTCGGCACTATCTCAAAGGGGCAAAGAATGCCAGGGGGACAGTTGCCCCCTGTGTTTTGCCTCACTGTAAAGCTGGGTGTCACTGGAAGGTGGTTAAAGGGTTAATCCCCTTAGAAAGCGGCTAACAGAATCAGACAGGCTGCCCAGTCCAATCCATTGTACAAACCTCTTGGGCAAAGCTCGACGGACAGAGCAGGGCTGTGGCACGGCTTTGAAAAAGTCTCTGCTGCCTCTGACTGCCGGAGAAGCCTCCTGAGCTGCTGTGATTTGACCCTCTGGGGACTCTTTTCCAGTCCGGTCCCCATCCAGGCTAACCCAGGGCCAAAGCCATCCCCGTTCCCCGGCCTGTTCTCCCCCTTCCCCCGGGCTCACCTTGATGAGCTTGCAGCGGATCTGAGCAGAGACCATGTGGCTGTTGCGCAGGTTGCCCACCCGGAACATGAGGCACAGCCTGCCGTCCCGCTGGGAAATGACAGCGGCCCGGCTGAACATGAGGGTCTCGGCTCGCTTCTTGGGCTGGGACATCTTGATGAACATGCAGCCGATGAGGAAGGCGTCCACGATGAGCCGAGCAGGGACTGAAGAGGAAGAGCACGATGCCCTCGGGCAAGCGCTCAGTGATGTAGCGGTGCCCGTAGGCCGAGGTGCCTCGTCTCGATGAAGAGAGAGGAAGCGGAGGGGAAGTTGTACACGTTGGCCACGCAGGGGTGGTAGCTCTGGTACGTGGCGCTGCGGTGCAAGTCGCCCCGCAGGTGGCGATGCCCCACCACACATGAGGCCATGACCAGCCAGGCCACCGTGTAGGTCAGCAGGACGATGAGCAGGTTCCAGCGCCACTTGAGGTCCACCAGCGTAGTGAATGAGGTCGAGAGGTAGGCGGATGCTCTGCCACCAGGTTCCCGTGCCTGCACGTTGCAGCCCGTTCTTTGTCCACGAAAGCGCGGCCGCTTCCTGCGGGCGCTGCCCGGGCTGAGCCCACACGCCTGGTACCGCCCAAAGGTGTCCTGCGCACACACCGACATGCCCGGGCCGAGGCAGGAGATAGCTCCCACGGGCTAGACAGGCCCCTTTGTCTGGGCGCCCGCGCAGGGCTGCGGGCAGCAGCGGAGTCCGGGAGCGCTAGGATCTTCTCCCCGATGGGGGTCCGGCTCCCCTTTGGCTGCTCACCAGTTTTCTGGGAGCGCTGCCTCCGTCGCGCTTAAGAGCCCAGAGCGAGCGGAGCTATGAGAGAGGCTCAGCCAGTGCTCCTGGGGCTCGGCAGGTTTGTGGAGCCCGCATGACAGTGGCTGAGATGTGACGCTGGGGGCGGGACGGCTGTCCACTCCCCCCCGCCTCTGCACCTATCAGCGACGCGCAGCTCTGTGTCCTGGGTCCCCTGGGAGAAGGCACGTCCAGATTGTGAAGCCACTGACTTGGGAGGAGAAGAGGGCGAAGCCAGCAGCAGAGAGCCCAGAGTAAGGTTGAGCCGGGCTTTCTCCCACACTGGTTATCACAGGGAGACGCGGGGGGCAAGTAACGTGGTAGGAACAGGGAAAATTTCTGAACCCCCATTGGGTGGGCTGATTCTCCAGGATTTATTCTGTGGGGTTGAATCCATGCTGGCTGGCGATGGAGGAACAGGCACCGCCGGAAGACAAAAGTACAATCCAACCTGGCGGCGTAACACCCAACCTAGGGGCGATGTTTTTGCAAATCACGATTGTCACAACAAGACTAAGCGCCAGAGACACAATGTAGCCTTTCCTGCTCTTATTGTAGTCAGGGCGCAAACTCGCGACACTGGCATCCAATCTGCTTTATGTTTCAAAGCGTTTACATCCAAAGTCTAGCTCTGGAACATCTTTTAACCAAAATGAATTATTACCTACAGTCATCTCATATCGGTGTAACAACCCGCTAGCAGAATGTGCTGGCTGCAGCGATTGGAATAAGAGTGCAGTGATCACCACGAAAACTAGTCCTGGGCCATCAGCACAGGGTCTTACAGGGAAACAAAAATAAGATGGCTGGGCTTTACAACCAATAAGGAATTTGAACAAGCGAATCTCTCAGCCAACATTAAAATTTTACAAGTAGGCAAATGTTCACACATCAGGCGTTAGAGGCTCCTGTTTGGCTGAAGTGGAAAAGTACTGTTCAGGAGGTAAGACTGAAGTGGTGCAGAAACAGAACGGCTCAGAAGCTTCAATACGTGAAAACCTGCTTCATACCTTCAAACAAGGATGAAAAGACCTGAGATCGGAAACAATTGGGCCTAAAACAATTGATAAGCTATCACAGTGAGGATGATTAGCATTTAATCTATCACTTTTTATTCATAATAGATAATGTTGTCAGAAATATTATATTACGAAAGAGCCGCGATTCAAATACTAAGATAGTGACACTTGATTGGATGATAATTGCACTATCTAATTTCAGCACGTTTTCTAAATCAGTTACTGACAAATTAATTTTTAATTATAATAAATACTGCTTTTTGTTGAATATCCCAAATGGGAAAATAAAAGTGACTTATTTTAATCTGCTTGGAATTAAATTTCCGTATTTTCACTCCATCCTGATGGGGATCCAAGTATATTTCTATTACTTCTTTTTCTGACACACGTACAGGCTTTTTACCAACCTTAATTAAGAGCCATGTGAATGCTTTCTGCAAAGTTGCCAGCAGGTACTTAAGGGTGTTACCAAACCTGCTTTCCAAGCATGGGCACAATAGAGATTCCTTTCAATCTAAATTAAACGATTAGTTTTTGGAGTAAATATGAACGGCAAATATTAGCTGAATAATCAATTTTAATTCTGAGTAACAACATTCCCCCATCAACTGGAATAATCTGCTTCATACAAATATTTTCCTTCTCCAGGGATCTCTGTGAGTTTGGGAAAAGAATGGCTTTTCCTTGAGAATTGAAATTAGAAATTCTGAATGCAGCAATAGCACCTTTAATGACTTTATTATCGCAGATGTTGACAAAGCTTTCTCCTTTATCTCTCTAATTATTGCTTTTCTAACAGTATTTATTTGAGAGAAAAAAATTTCCCCTCTCTTCAGGCAAATGTGTCACCCTTCCAAACAGAGGCTGAATACTAGAACAGAGAGGCTGTAACAGAAGCAAGAACTTCCCCCTTTCTGATCTTACTGTATGGAAAATTATAAATTTTCGTGGCTTTATCTGTGATTTGAATATATAACACAGTGAATATAAATGCATTTTTCCATCATTGGAAGACACAGAAGTTTAGATCTAGTATAGGCAGCCATTTACCCAGGACTCTGACTATATATACTTCAAGTCAAACAGATGGTGACCAAAAGTCATTAACAGCTAACAGGAACTCAGCAGCTTTTGTCAAATGACATTTCTAGCAGAGGGAAAGCGTTTACATTCTTTCACCAGCTCCCCGTCCCTTCTCCAACGAATATTTAATTTATACACTGCGGAACGGTTCCAACAGGAAGGAATAAGAGAAACCCACCCTAAAATACATTATAGTGGTCATTCTCATGGACTATAGGCGAAATGGGTCCAAATCACTGCTCCACGTCAAGCAGAGACCGAATTTAAAACTGGGTCTCCCACATGCCAGGTGATGCTCTAACGCTGGGTTACTGAGTTTAAGGGGGGCAACAGCATTATCACCACCTGTTTTTTCACCAGATTGGGTAACACCTCGTTTGTGAATCCTGCAGAGGTTGAGGCAGGAGTCTGGCACGGCGCACTTTCTCTCCATGCACTGCTGGTGTCAGTATCAAAGGATGTTAAACTGGTACTGTTTTAGCAGAACTTCAGATTAACAGAATAGGATGCACAAACCGCTTATTACTGCAGCTACTAGCATTATTGTAACAGGTGCCAATGGTGCCAGACGCCTATCCGTATATTAGAAATACATCCGGTTTCCACAAAGGGAACAGCTCTGTCCTGTTCTCCCTAGTAACAGCAGTTCTCTGAGCTGTATCTAATCCAGGGGAGTCCCATTGCCTAGAGACAATTCTCGTTTGCTAGGGGAAAGCGTGCAACAAACTGTCTAAGAGGCACAGAAAACATTTCCTAATTACTATTCTACTGCGAGTCAATCAATCTATTCCTGAAGTCTTAAAGGGGATGGATGTAAGCAGGAATTCCCATTGGGAGCTTTTATTTGAGGAGTGGGAAAGGCATCCCTAAGAACAAAGTTATTTTAGTTCTACCCTAGCTGACAGCAAATGCAAACCCAACACATTTAAACATTATTTACCTAGAACAGTGTTGACAGATGCAGTAGTCTTGGAGATATGTTTCAAACTATTTAGGAGTGTTGACATATTTAGTAAACGATTTTACTTACATATAAGCATGAGGGTGGGTTCTTTGACAGGATGGGTTCGTAAGGAATGAAAGGGATGATAAAACTTAGAGATAGCGAACAGACTACCATAGACTTGCTTGATTTTTGGTTACTAATTGCTACACAACCAAGAGAGTGTCAGACACTCAGTTTAAAGACTTTATTCAGTGGCGTCCAATCTATGCAATGATGGGATAAGTTGTGACTGTAGAAAATGCGTATTCGGTTGTGAACTGGAATTGGCGTCCCATAGCTGCACCTTGTGATTTTTAAACCTAAAGTGTTTAAATCAGCCCCAGCACGGTCTCCCGTCTCTTGCAGCAGCTTTAGGAGCTCTCGGCTGCGGCGGTCAGTTTTTAACAGGCTCTTCAGTAGCGCCCTACTGGCCACCTGGGGCATTGCAAGGCAGGGAGGAGAGTGGCTCTAGTCTAGTTAAACCATTGCCTGGTTCCTTGCGGAGCTGGATAGGTGCTTGACTGGCTCTCCCTGAACCTAGAGGACCTCTAGCAAAAGACTCCTCATCGTCTTCCGCACAGCCCTTCAGGGTAACCCAACAGAGGATAACTGGAGAACTAATCACCATTTACAGCTCCCAGTTCTCTGGCCCAGTCCAACTTAGAGCTGCCTCTAGACTGCTCTGAGATGAGCCAGCCAGCTACCATTCCCTTGGTAGCATACACTAGTCAAGGAGAACTGGAAGCATTACACTCTAGCTGTTTTATTTATGGCCCCTCTAATATGCCCCCTGTATCAGAAGTCCTAGAGATGTAGGGGTCAGTTATGGTGGTCATATATCCACCAAGGACTCTGCAGCAGATTTCCAGATGAGTATTTGTATCTTGTGAGAGGAGCAAAAAAATCTGCCTTTGTTGATTACAGTGCTTTGTCAGTGGCCAAGTTATGGGCAGTCTGGTCTAATGGTTGGTGCAAGAATTTAGTCTGCTACTTAGAACTGATCCAGGAGTACAACTAAAAGTTAGAGTCAGAGACCAAAGCCTAATCTGAAGGGTTAACCTGACTCCCAGGAGGCATTGCTGAGGGTCCAAGCCAAGAGTCAGAAACAAAAGCCTAACCCAAAGAGTTACCTGCAGTCACACTCAGAAGGTGGAGCCACAATCTGAGCCAGACATCAGGAAGGCATGGGGGGGGGCGAGGGAGCTGAGGTACGGGCAAGAATTTTCCAAAAACAGCTGCAGTTTTGAATACATTAAGCAGTCATTAGACTGTGGCTGCTACTGAGTTTAAGTATCCATCTGCAGACTCCTGCAACCAATCAGATGGTTTCTATCAGGGCCAGTTTCTATTAGGGCCAGCTACACTTATTGGGTTGTCAGGAGGCTGGCTTTACTGCAGGCTGGCCCCTGATACTCTTTAACCTTTTCAGGCTGAAAGTCTGGCCATCACTACTTTAAATCACAATAGTCCTTATAACAGAACCAACCAAATTGAAGATGTGGCACAAGGCCTTTTACTGGTTTGGTTTTATAGGTAGGTTTCCTCCCAGAAACTGAAACTCTTAATTTCCCTCCCCATTTGGGGACTGTGGAGGATTGGAGCACTTTCCAAAAAACTACCATTTCTTTTTAGTAAAAGGAAAGCCCAATAGGTACTCTCAGATAAAGAAGGATATTTATGGAAGACTAAATGGCCTATAAAAAGGAAGCCAGCTCAGCTCCTATGGTGGAGATCCCCTATTTATGTACAGAAATAGAGTCTTATACTGAGTGAAACAACATCAGACTTATTTATTTTAATAAAACCAGAACTAATTAATGAAATGATCTTTTGTCCCTTCAATTTCTTTAAGTCGTTGGGCTACTTTATTGTGAAAGTGTGCTGACCACATAAAACATTCTAAGTCTTTGTGAATCTTGTTGACTCGTGGCTTATTTTACATCTACCCAGACATGAACAATATACATTAATAAGAGCCACTTTAGAATGATACCAAATATTATCCAGAGATGAATGACTGATAGCTATAGAAAATTATGAAGTCTTTAAAACAAATATACAAAAACAAGGGTAGAAAAAGTGCAAGCCACCTAGTATTGCAAGAAATTCAAATTGGATAATTGTCCCCAAATCTCTTTAAAAACTAATAAATCAGGGCCAAAATCTTGCTTGCTTTTCTCTTACCAGTAGTCCCATTAACTTTATAGGGTTGCTTTGTATGGATAAGGCAAGCAGGATTTTGCCCATGGTATTTTTAAATTGTTTAAATAGTAAAACTATGTAAAGAGGAAAACAAGTATAATGGCAGAGTCCTTCACACATAGAACACTGCCATAAATATACAGTGGCAAAGAATTCTGTGGCACCTTATAGACTAACAAACATATTGGAGCATACGTTTGTTAGTCTATAAGATGCCACAGAACTCTTTGCTGCTTTTACAGATCCAGACTAACACAGCTACCCCTCTGATACATAAATATACAGGTATCTTGAATATTTCAAAGGAGCAAATAGCTAGCCTTTCTGTATTATCTCAACAGAAAATCATTCCCCTGAACTCAGACTAAATTTTGGAAGGAGTGAGACTAGATTTTGCCGCTGGGGATGAAAGGAACAAACATGGCTTTGTCACATTTCTATCTCCAGGATTCTGGACTGGCTTATGAGTTGATGCAGTTCCCAAGAACAGCCCTGGAGGCTTCTCTAACATGATGACTCTCCAAACCCAGAGGAGCAGGCAGCCAGTGTGAGTTCCCCACCTTTCCAGGGGCAGTAGGGCTCAGGCTTCTGGCTTCAGTCCTGGGGTGGTGTGTGGCAGGCTCCGGCCATGGGGCTTTGGGCTCTGACCCTGGGTTCACCCGCTCCCCACCCCATTGCCCTAGTCCCCACTGCCTCTCTATGCACTTCTCCATCCAGGCCTGAATTTGTCCCCTGCTTCCTGGGGCTGAGTAAGTCTGCTGTGAAAAGTGATATTTGTATGTTTGTTAATATAACTTTTTACTGCCTCCCAACTAGCTAGTAAGTCTGCTGTGAAAAGCGATATTAACAAACATAAGTTTTTAAAAAAGCAACCAAAAAACAAAAGAAACAAAAAAGACAAGAACATGCAACACACTTTATTTTGTTTCTATTCTGTTTAGGTCCAGCAAAGAATAGAGACAACTGTACATTATTTTTATTATTGAGTCTGCAAACAAAAAAAAAAAGCCCTACATAAATTACAATGATTTGGACATGTACCTGTGCATATATATTTATTTTTCCTAAAGTTAATTAAGTATTTTAGAGAGATGACCGGCAGGAGTTGGTGGTTGCACTCTAAGGCCACCAAAAAATTTCTTGTGAGAACCCTTGCTTTAGGAGATGCCTGAGTACAAGAGCTGCATAAGCCATGCAGACATGTCTGGTACAGACTTCCTTTGCTTAGAATGAAATTCACTCCTGTTTTCTCCCCTCACATACAGCTAAAAGCTCTAGTTCAAGTCCTCATCAGCTCATATCTTGATTGCTGAAACTTTTTCCTTTCTGGTGTTGCCAAATGCAATCAGTTTTCCCTCAAGCCCTTTAATACATTCTGCAATGGGAGTAGCTCCCAGTAAAAATCCAGAAAATCACTATATCATCTTTTAAATTCCTCCTTAAAACTTTGCTATGATGTCTCCAATATATCTGACAATGCTTAAGCCATGATATGCCATAACTGCTTCCTATTGCACCAAATAACATTGTTTCACTATTACCTTGTCCTCCCAACTCATCTGTTTGAATTTCTCCACCTGTTATTTCTTGTCATATTATACAAATTATAAATTTGTTGGCGCAAGAACTCTTGTGTGCATATAGCACCGAAAACAATAGAACTTTGCTCCCTGAATGAGCCTTCTAAAGTGTAACCACAACAAAAATAATTTTAAGTCAAATTTTCTAATGATAAAAGTGTATGTTGTCTCCATTCATGTTTTCCATAGCCACCTTCAGAAAGAGCGGAGGCCTGGGAAATTTCCTGCAGAAAGCTGAATGTTTTGGGAAGTTTTGAACCACCAAACAACAATTGAAAGGGATACCAGAGAGAAATGTAAACATTATTATGATCCCATTGTATCCCTAGGGACTCCATGTTGAAGGGATCCCTTATATCTGAACATTGAACAGATTGAAAGCCTGCTTTATTAGTGGCTTAAATTCACCCATGGCTACAAGAGGTGAAAGCAGGGCCTAGTTCAGTCACAAACCCAGGTTCTTAGCTCTGCCCTATTTCCCTGGGGAAGGGAGGCGGCGGGTTCTGTGCCCGCCGGATGGCGCTGTGGGCTGGCACCATTTCCTACAGGAACCCCGGGGCATGCCCTGGGGCCGCACATCTGGGCGGGGCTGGCGCCCCCCTTCTCCCCCGCTGAGGCTTCTGTTCTCCTTTAATCCGTGCAGCCACACAAAGGGACGGGGGTGGGGAGCCAGCGGCTCAGCCAGCCCCCCCGGAGGAAGGGGAAGGGATAGGGATGGAGGCGGTGCGTGTAGCTCCAGTGCTCTAGGGGCGCATGAGCGAGGCGCGCACGAGGCTAGAGGGACGCAGACCCGGGGGATCTGCTCCTCTCACGACAGGAGGCAGCCCGCCGCCTGAGCACGGAGTCCCGGCCCCGGCCGGCAGCCAGCTCCGGGTCCCGCAGGTAACAACCTTGGGCGGCTGCGGCTTCGGCTTCGTGTTCCTGTGGCCGCAGCAGTAGCGCGCTACGGTCCGCGAATCCCCAGCACAGGCATTGGGTGGGGGATGCCGTGGGGCCGGGCCGCTACCTATGCCCCACTCGGGGAGGCTGCTCCCGCTTGTCCCTCGCTCCACCTGCAAGCTCCGAACGCTGCAAGGACAGATGCCTGGGAGCTCGGAGGGAGGATGGGCACATGGCGCTGGAGGCGGAGGGGACGCATTCCTGAACCTGAGCTATTGCACAGAGGGGCTCTGGATTCTCACTGGGAGAGGGTTGTGATGGTTCTTGCCTATGCCACGTCTTGGGGGCATTTCTGCTGCCTCTGCGGAGCAGCATGACATCGGGCCAGGCGAGGGCAGTTGAAAGCTCATCCTCACTCAGATTGGTAAACAGGGTCTGGTAGGAATGCATCGAGCAGGTCTCCATACAGAGGGCCAACTTAATCTGTCCAAAGAGCTGAGGAATTCTGCAAATGAAAACAAAGATGGAACGCCTGGCGCAAGTGAGCTGGATTTTTTATTCTTGTTTATTTTAAACCAGCCGGTGGACATCCTCAGCTGCAAAGAGGCAGCAGAAACGTGCTTGTGCTGAGATGAAAGGAAAGAAGTAGCAATACCGGTCCGTTTAATTCATAATCCGGTTTCCACAGAGACTGCAAGAGGCTGAGCTAATTAAAATATAATTGAAGGCTTAAAATTATAGAAGGTGCCTGCATTAAGGGGAAATTATTTAGATTATGCTAAAAATAAACTGAGCAGTTCAGGTTAGTGTTGTCAGACGATTTTAAAGACTCATGCCCTGTTTGACAGGTGTCAGATTTTATAAGACTAGGTGGTTGGTTTCTTGAAATTTCACTTCTTTTATGTGTTTATATATCTTTTGAGTTATCTGGTTTACTGTCTATTTTAAGACACCTGTCACTGTGGTATTTAAGCACCAAACAAGGCATCACATTATATAACTGCACTGTGCGGTTTCGAATAGTTAGATTTTTTTTTCGGTTCTCAATGGACTTCTTACTTAATATAACAGTAATTCCGAGACACAAATTTATTTTGATATCTTTACACTGTATAATACTATACTTGAATCCCATAATTAAGTAAAAGGTTAAGTAAGCCATGCTTTGAATTTTCTTGGTAGACAGAAGAGTAATATCTCCAAGAAACTGAAGTCCTGCTTAATAGCAGACAGCCATGAAGTTTCTCATACCCAAAATGTTATAATTCATATGCCTTTCCTGACCTGTTATAGGTACTGATTTTCTGGAAAGATGTTGAAATGCAATTGTTTTTGAAAAGCAGTCTATCTTGGAAAATATGTCCACTATACTGATGCTTCATTCCATATTAAGCCACAAACCAAGTTTGGAAACTAAATAAACATATTTCAGAGTGGTAGCTATGTTAGTCTGTATCAGCAAAAACAACGAGGAGTCCTTGTGGCACCTTAGAGACTAACACATATATTTCGGCATGAGCTTTCGTGGGCTAGAACCCACTTCATCAGATGCATGGAGTGGAAAATACAGGAGCAGGTATAAATACATGAAAAGATGTGAGTTGCTTTACCAAGTCTGAGGTCATTCTAATGAGACAATTCAATTACTAGAGCTAAACCAATTTCTAATATAGCTCAGCCATCCAATGTGGACAGACCAAACAATGTCGGAATCCTATTTAAAGATTCTAGGCCACGAAGCTGGTCAAACCTTCTTCCTCAATAATAAATGAGCGGGAATAAGCTTAAAAATGAATTAGGGTTTTGGAGAGTGCCTAGTATGAGGGGAAGAGTGCATCTCAGTGATTTTATGCCTTCGGTGTTGAAATGATACACTCGTGTATTGTAATTTGCATGCTCAACACTAAGTTTTGCCTTTATT
>NC_133789.1:41490-71831 GCF_003597395.2 Chelonoidis abingdonii
GCAGAGCATCAGATTCTTCCGTCCTAAGTGCTGGACTCTGCACTTGTCCTTGTTGAACCTCATCAGATTTCTTTTGGCCCAATCCTCCAATTTGTCTAGGTCACTCTGGAGCCTAACCCTACCCTCCAGCATATCTACCTCTTCCCCCAGCTTAATGTCATCTGCGAACTTGCTGAGAGTGCAATCCATCCCATCATCCAGATCATTAATGAAGATGTTGAACATCCCAGGACCAACCCCTGGAACACTCTGCTTGATATTGGCTGCCAACTAAACATCGAGCTGTTGATCGCTACCTGTTGAGCTCGACCATCTAGCCAGCTTTCTATTCACTTTATAGTCCATTTAGCCAATCCATACTACTTTAATTTGCTGATAACAAATTTATCAGTTTGTTCCCAAACCTCCTTTGTTGACACCTAAATCTGGGACAATTCCTCGGATTTGTCACCTAAAAAGAATGACTAAGGTGTGGGAATCCTCCTCCCATCGTCTGCAGTGAAGACAGATGCAAGGAATTCATTTAGCTTCTCTGCAATAGCCTTGTCTTCCTTGAGTGCTCCTTTAGCACTTTGATCATCCATTGGCCCCGGTGATTGTTGGCAGGCTTCCTGCTTCTGACGTACTTAACAAAAATTTGCTGTTAGTTTTTGAGTCTTTGGCTAGTTGCTCTTCAAATTCTTTTGTGGCCTGCATAATTATTCTTGACTTGTCAGAGTTTATGCTCCTTTCTGTTTTCCTCAGTAGGATTTGACTTCTAATTTTTAAAGGATGCCTTTTTGCTGCTAATGGCTTCTTTTACTCTGTTGTTCAGCCATTGCGGCCTTTGTCCTCTTACTATTATTTTTACTTTGGGGTATACATTTAATTTGAGCCTCTGTTATGCTTTTAAAAAGTTTCCCTGCTACTTGCAAGCTTTTCACTCTTGTGTTCCCTTTAATTTCCATTTAGTTAGTGTGATGGGGCAAGGCCAGATGGCTACAGTAAAGTACCGAGAAACAGTATGTTAGCCCCAGGCTAAACAAATCCATAGTACCCTGGTAACCAAATGCCAGTTGCTCCAGGTTAATCAAGGCATCTGGAGCCAATTAAGATCTTTCTAGAAGGCAGCAGAGAGAGCCAATCAAGGCAGGCTAATCAGGGCACCTGGGTTTTAAAAAGGAGCTCACTCCAGTCAGGCAGGGAGGAGCTAGAGGAGAAGGAGCGTGTGTGAGGAGCTGGGAGCAAGAAGGCAAGGAGCTGAGAGTGAGAGAGTGTACTGCTGGAGGACTGAGGAGGACAAGTGTTATCAGACACCAGGAGGAAGGTCCTGTGGTGAGGATAAAGAAGGTGTTTGGAGGAGGCCATGGGGAAGTAGCCCAGGGAGTTGTACATGCAAGCTGTTCCCGGGACACTATTAGTGTGATCCACAGGGCCTGGGCTTCTGGAAACCCGGAGTAGAGGCGCGGGCCCATGGGTTCCTTCCAAACTCCTTGATCGACACAGGAGGAGCTGACCAGACTGTGGGTTCCCAAGACGGGAGATCCCTGAGGCTGAACCAAACTTGCCAATAAGCCAATAAGCGCAGGACCCACCAAAGTAGAGGAGGAACTTTGTCACATTAGCATCTTCATTTTTGTGTAGCTCATCTTTCTGAGGTTAAATGCCACTATGGTGGGTTTCACCCCCCTCCCCAGCTGTTAAATTTAATTTCATTATGGTTGCTATTACTGAGTGGTTCAGCTGTATTCACCTTTTGGACTAGATCCTGCGCTCCACTTAGAACTACATCACGAATTGCCTCTCCCCTTTGTGCGTTCCAGGACTGTCCGCTCCAAGAAGAACTTTGTGAGTGTTATAAAGTTTAGTTGTCTAAATCTAATTATACTGGCAATATCCATGAGTAACAATAGCCACATACCGTGCTCCCTAAACTTGACATCCCAAATAAACAACTTCCTTACTATTAAAAAAACCCGAACCCGAACTTTTTTGTTGCTGTATTCTGAAAGTCAGCAGATGCTGGTTAAAATGTAAACGCTGCCAAGTAATTAACAATGGCAACTGACAGAACCTCAAACCATGGACTGTGAAAATTGTTCAATCAATGAATTACACTAATGTACCCAAGCATAGAATTTAGCTCCAAATGTTCAATACTGCTTGAGCAGAAAAAGTGACTTGCTGTATTACAAGTTCCTACATCAGAGTTGAATTGAACTGATATTATTTTGTTCAGCCCTCAAAATTCAAAAGAGCTTGTAAATTTTAAGGTTCCTGATTACGGCAAAAGCAATGATGATCTTTGTATAAAACATTTTGAGTCAGTAGTTAGGGTAATGCTCAAAATATCAATTTTCTAATGTAGAGGTTAGAAGTTCTTTTTTTTCATGTAGTTTGTGTTGTGGTTCTTAATAGGCACTCAGTATTTTAACTGCATTTTATAGCTAACATTAAAGTCTTATTGAAATCAGTTGTATGCAGTATTCTTGTAGCTGTGTTGGTCCCAGGAGAGTAGTGGGACAAAGCGGGTGAGATAATATCTTTTATTGGATCAACTTTTGTTGGTGAGAGAGACGAGCTTTCCAGTTTACACAGGTGAGCTCTGTATAAGCTGGAAAGCTTGTCTCTTTCATCAACAGAAGTTGGTCCAATAAAAGATATTACTTTACACACCTTGTCTCATTGATATCAGTTATAATTTTAATTTGTAAAGTACTCTTGGATAGATATGTACAAAATACAGTATATATTTTAACATGTTAGTTTATATACAGTATGTGAAACTTTACTAATTTGGAGTGAAATTGATTAGCACCTGTGACACAGTAGGGAGTGGGGTGGATTGACCTGGGAATGTTTAGTTTTACTGGGACTGTCTACATGGGGAATGGGAGAGCAGGGGATGACTTCAGGTGAGGGATGGTACCTGAGCCAGGAGCCTACTGGAGGGGTTTTTGGTTTCAGTTTTGTGCTGGCTGGGAAGAGGCAGGGAACCTCAAGTCTGGGGTCTAAGATCCTTGCCTCCCAGAGAGACCTGGCTGAGGGGTCCTGTTCTCTGTACCTACAAGCCCTGCTTGGGACTGTGTTCCTGTTGTCTAATAAACCTTCTGTTTTACTGGCTGGCTGAGTCACAGTGAATCACAGGAAGTGGGGGGTGCAGGGCCCTAACTACCCCACACTCCGTGACACCACCTCAGTGAGAGTCTGCAAAATGTTCTGCAGCATGCCATAGAGAAGAATTTGAAACTGAACAGGAAATAAATTCCAGATTTCACTGAATGAATAGAACACACACTCTGCAATAAAGGAGTTTGGTTGGGCCCAAGAAAGGTGGCAGCAACTGTACAAATGAAGACTCCAAAACAAAGAAACCTCAAAGATTCATGGGCATGTTCATCTAAGCATATTGATTCCAAATTTGTTACAGCTAAGTGCTCCACTCACAATGCTGAGTGAGGATAGTTCAGAATGACAAAAAGATGATTGGCAAAACAAGAGCTTTTGGGAATGAAAATAACGTGTTACAGTCACATCTTCAGTCAAATACTCTGAGTTGATGTAAACTGACATGGGTAAGGGGCCTGTTCTGCAAGATCAAGCACTTGCTTCTAATGCACTGGCTAACCTAAAATAGAACTGTGCCCATATTGAAAAGAAAAGCTAGCAATTTTTTAGGTAGTGAGCTGTTTCTTGAATGTTTATGGGAAAAATAAGGCTAGGTAGAAACCGATCATAAACCATTATAAATCACAATCAGGGCTGGCTCCCGGCCACAGCGTGCCAAGCGTGTGCTTGGGGCGGCATGCCACGGGGGGGCGCTCTGCTGGTTGTTGGGAGGGCGGCAGGCGGCTCCGGTGGACCTGCTGCAGGCGTGCCTGCGGCGGGTCCGCTGGTCCCGCGGCTCCGGTGGAGCATCCGCAGGGACGCCTGTGGGAGATCCACTGGAGCTGCGCGAGCGGCAGAGTGCTGCCGTGCTTGGGGTGGCGAAATTGCTAGAGCCGGCCCTGATCACAATACAGAGATTATTGCACAAAATGCTGCCTAGACTTAAAACAATTATCACTAAACTCCTTGTCCAATCTGAAATTAGGGCCTGGAAAGGCCTTCTTATACCAGACATGTTTTTAAAGGAGTTTGACATAAAAACTCACACAACCCATTTCCAAAACAGTATTTGAGAAGCTAAAACAAGAAACACAAAATGGACTAATTAGACATTTCAAAGCAGAAAGAAATGCAAATGAGTAAAGTCACTTCTGTAAAATTCTGGGGGAGCTGAACTTCACTAAACTGACAAATGCCACCAAGCAATAAGAAAATGAACTATTTGAGGATGCACTCTTCATAAACAAAATTAAGATGAGAGGCGACAGATTGAAACTACTTTCACATGACACTGGAATGAAAGAGGCAAGTTG
Organism: Chelonoidis abingdonii; assembly: GCF_003597395.2. Lineage (NCBI taxonomy): Eukaryota > Metazoa > Chordata > Testudines > Testudinidae > Chelonoidis > Chelonoidis abingdonii. Next base: position 45,891 of record NC_133789.1, read on the forward strand.
GGGGAGGTAATATCTTTTATTGGACCAACTTCTGCTGGTGAGAGAGAGAAGCTTTCCAGCTGCATACTGGAATGAAACTTTGTGACCTATCCATTATGACTTTGCCAAATAAGACAAGTAGTGTGCAAAGAGTAAAGGATTCAGGGCTATTTTCTTAGAAACCTTTGTGTGCTGTTGCGTATTTCTCTGCAAAGCATCTTTTAATTAATTTTACAAGAGTAAAGTACAAAGATTGTTTTGGAACCCGCAATCCATTTTCAACTCTCAATAATGGGTGTTTTGTCTTGTTTATCTTACCATTTGTGCGATCTCCAGGGGCAGAGTAACTGTTTGTTCCTATTTGAAATTGAGAAATTTACTAGTGAAAGGGAAAGCATAATAGAGAAAAGAAATAACAGGGATGTACAATGATGTTGCCCTGCTCTAACTTATGCTACCTTCTCATCTAAGAGCTAGAAATAATTGACTTTAATAAGAGTTGGACCTGCTTATGCCTGGACCCAATACTGTTCCTACAGAATGCAAAACTGATGCTCCCACCAAATGTTTAAGTCCCTTGTGGTGCTCCCCTTCTATATCATGCTCCTGCTGCCCCATTACCTCCTAGCCAGTTATCAGTTTGCCCCTCTGTGGTATTCCTAAAGTCAGGGCCGGTGCAATCATTTAGGCAATCTAGGCGGTCGCGTAGGGTGCTGGCATTTGGGGGGGGGCCATTTTCTGCTGCAGCGACTACGGCGGCCGGATCTTCTTCAATCAGCTTAGGCGCTGCAGGCCTGGGAAGCGGGAGAAGTGAAGCAGCGATGGCGTGCTCGGGGCGCTTGTACTCGTGCGCAGAGCAGAGGTGATCTGGTGATTCTGGGGCGGAGGGGGTGCTCAGGGGGAGGGTGGGGGGTGGGGAGCTGCGTGCAAGGGGGGACACCTCAGGGGAGGGGGGGGACTGCCACAGGGGATGCCTCAGGGCAAGGGGGGAGCTGCCGCGGGGTGGTGCCTCAGTGCGGGAGCACGGGGGGGAGGGCGCAAGGTGGAAGTTTTGCCTAGGGCGCGAAACATCCTTGCACCGGCCCTGCCTGAAGAGCCTAAAATTGTGGACTAATAAGCAAAGGAGCGTGAACAGGCATGGAAATGGCTATTTTCTGGATTATGCAGCATCAAGATCTGTGCAACACCTTGGCAAAAAGATATTATGTTACCATTTGTATAGCCACATAACTCCATTGGGCATTGGACCCTGATCATAGTTAGCCCAAACAACCTACTAAAGAAGGATACACTAAGATGAAAATGCTAGTATTACAGAGGATAATAAAATATCTGTATGTCCGAGATACTTGACCTCAGACATTATCTTTGCTTGTTTCAGAACTGTTTCTGAATCGCAGTCCTGCAAGAAGAAAATCATTTTGGTTTAAGTTGAACATTTGTCTCTAGCAAAAGACAACAGCTATGCCAGTGCTATCGGAAGATTCAGGTAATTGGTCTGCATACTTTCAATTTAAGAATGGCTGAAATCCTAGTATGTTCTCATACAAAAGACTATCTGTAATTTAATTTGTTAACTTAGAGTTGAGATTGTACAAATTCTTTTTCCATCAATGCAAGTACTAAAAATCAAGGATATCACAGTATGAGTGGGACTGGATAAAGAGACAGATTTCAGGAGGAACATAGTTTGGTGACACACCTGGAGTTCAGTAATGTAATCTGGTGGCCAGGCACCTACTGGACAAACACAGGCCTGTCAGCATGTGGAGCTGTTCTCTATGGATGCGCAATAAAAATCACTTTCTTACAGTTCTGATACTTTTTATGTCACTTCTTGCTAACCGGATAAATAGCACCTGTTAGGACAATATTAGCAGTGTCAGCTAATAGCTGACAGATCATGGGATATCCATCCATCAGCTGAGCTGATACAGACTTCTAAAAGCATTATTTCATTAGCTAGCATAATGGGTTTCAGGAAGGCAACATGCAAATGTCCGGTATGGTATTTCTTTCCCCTTCCTGTGTCTCAGCTTACCTTTCTGCTATGGTACAGACCAGAGTTTTTTGTCTTCAGAAATCTGTCTGTATGTATTGTACAGAGTTAAATCAGATAGAAGAAGAGTGACAATCTCGCCTGGTCTACACTACGCTGTTAAACCGATTTTAACAGCGTTAAATCGATTTAACGCTGGACCCGTCCACACTACACTGCTCTTTATATCGATTTAAAGGGCTCTTTAAATCGATTTCTGTACTCCTACAAAACGAGAGGAGTAATGCTAAAATCGATATTACTATATCGGAATAGTGTTAGTGTGGACGGAAATCGACATTATTGGCCTCATTATTTTACAGTAGCTACCCACAGTGCACTGCTCCAGAAATCGATGCTAGCCTCGGACCATGGACGCACACCACCGAATTAATGTGCCTAGTGTGGACGCGCACAATCGACTTTATAATATCTGTTTTATAAAATCGGTTTAAGCTCATTCGAATTTATCCTGTAGTGTAGACGTAGCCTTTAAAGGAAAATGTTTACTAAATCTCTGAATAGATGAATGCATAAGAGTTTACTTATTACCCTTGAAACAATTTTGAATGTCAACTCCTTTAAAGATAAACACTGACAGGGTTTTTTTCCCTAAGTTTAATACTTGGTACGATCACAAATTGAAAAGGACATATCTATGTACACTTCCTTAGGAGTCTGCTCTAGGAGGATTTATTGTTCTGTCCCTGTGGAATGGTGTCCAAACCCTTTGTAGAACACACAAGCTCCTCAAAGTCTGGGAAACAAGTGATAGCTCCACAGTCTCTTTCAAACTCCCTTTGAATCTCTGCAACAACAGTCTGCAATTAGCACAGCCTGCTGAAATTCGAATGTTCTTCTCCAGTGAGGTAAAGAAACCTGCAGTCTGAATCTAAAACTGGCAAAATTCCCTGGACTTTAGTCCTTACAGCAAACCATCCTTGCGTTTGCACTGTCTCACCGCTGAGTTTTCCATGGCTCCCATTCCTCCTCTTTATAAACTCCTCCCCCTCCCCATTAGTTCCACTCTCAGAGTGACTCTGGGCGTGTCCTGCCAGCCTGCTTGTCTACAATGGAAATCGCATTCAAACAGCTAATGTGTACACCTAGTACCCACCACACCCACTTTCTTGATGATTCTGGCCCACGGGGTATGTCTATACAGCAAATGGAAACATGCCTCCCAGCGTAGGTTGGCAGACCTATGCTAGCTTTACTTGAGCTAGTGCGCTACAAATGACAGTATGGTTGTTGCAGCATTGGTAGCTCAGGCTAGTCAGCTGAGCTCAAACCTAGAGGGTTGGGTGGGCTTGGACTCAGGTTGCTAGCTCAAGCTGCCACCCCGCTGCAACATCTACAATGCTATTTTTAGCATGCTCTCAAGCAGAGTTAGCACAAGTCTGTCTGGGCTGGGAGGCATGCTGCCAGCTGTAGTGTAGTCATTCCAACAGAGTTCTCCCCTTGCTCGATTCTTTAGTGGTTATTAATTATTAATGATTTCCCATTAATTACTAATTTAAAGAGTTGGGGATTATAGGGTTCCAGTCCCAGAATCAGACACAACAGAAGCAAAGTTATGAAGTTTGGGTTTCCCAACCAGACACTGATGTGTACAACAATGACACTCACTCTGAGGGCAAAGCAAAACTTTACTTGTTGGGCGAATGAAACTACTTAAAGACACAGCTGCTCCAAACCACATACAAAGATAGCAGTAATATAAAGTTAAGCTGATATTTTGTAGCATTCCTTACATATACTCACACCCTTAGGAATCTGGTGGTAAGAGACAAGCGGTCATCTCCTCTGGCCCTGGCATGCCAAATAAGTTCGATGGTCCAGATCTCTTTGACATGATGGTCTGGCCTATTATAGGACCTGATATTTGCCATGGATATTCATACAAATGCTCATCTTCCTTTGCCCATACTGAACTTCCTCACCCTAATAATGCTGGGGTATCTTTATCCTATATTGGTTAGTATACTAATGATTTTAACTTATCATGTACGTCAATTTGTTGCCAAGGCAAGTTCATGGTTAAGCATCTGCCAGTATCTTTATCCTAAAATATCCAAGCCTAGCATCAGTTCAGTGTTTGTTTTGTACAAACTCCCCCTTCCAGCACAATGTTCCCAGTTCCCCAAAACTCAGGGTCACTGTTGGGCCACTTACTTTTGCTAAGGATCATAGGCCTCAAAGCCTTATGCTCATTGCTTAAGCGAATGCCTTACAGGATACAGGCCTGTAGGTTCCTTGCGTTACTGCTAACTTGATTGCTAAGCTAGCTCTGTGGGTGACTCCTCCACACACAAAATGCCACCCCCCTGCCTCAACGGAGGGGGACCTTGATGGGGCCAGCGGTGAAAGGGGACAGGCCCACCAGCGAGGAAGGGAGACACTTGCTAAGAAACACCAAGTAGCTTCTCCACTGGGACTCAAACATCTAGTTGTGAGGATGGGTGCGGATTGTCCAGCATTCCCCACCTCCCAGGATTCAACCTGGGGGGACAGGGGGCCTGTGGCACTTCTTTTGGCTCCATTCCAGGCAGGAGCTTTTTGCTTTCCTTGCAGCACCTTCAAGCCACAGTGATTAAGTAGGAATGTGCTCAATATCTAACTGAGGTACTTGGGTTGAGTTGTTTATTTGTTGCAACTTGCAGCCAGTTTCCAGTGCAGTTAAGAGAATAAAATGAATGGTTCCCAGAGGTAAAAGACCTGGGGTTTTGGTGATGGGCCTTGGGCTCATCGGATGGAGTGAGACCTTGTGCCCTTTGCAAGCTGAGGTCCCCACTCTTCTGCACCCTCTGTCTCCTTCATGGGGTGGAGATAGGGTCTAGGACTCAAGAGACAGCTGAGTCCTGCCTGATAGGCAGAGGAAACCCATAACTTGGGGTAGGTTTATATGGTAACAAGCCCTGTAACTCCTACACTGGAAGTGCCTGGTACAGGACAGCATGGGTAATGGGTGGTTAGTGTCCCCCTCCCCTGCGTTTATAGTTTAATAAAAGTTGTGACCTTCCTCTTAATTCTGCCTGTCTTTTTGCAGCTCTGTCCACATCAACAAAATATGGATCCTTCATACTATTTCTTTCCTTATTTACACCTCTCAATACTGCAGTGCAAGCGAGTTACTCTAGCTTAGGTCCAAGATATAATGTAGATGAGTGATTGGGCATTTCAGAGATCCCCGTGTTATAGGAACCCAGGGAAACATCAGACACAGGGAGCAAAATTTCACTCGTTGTGATTTTTTTACAAACTTAGAATAAATGGATTCTGCCTTACCGGTTTTGGCACATGTAGAACATTCATGTGAGATTTGCTGTTTAAAAAGGGAGTTGAAAATCAAGAGCAATGATTGGAAATAAGCTGCAACTCTCAGTATAACCTTAATTATTAGAAGCACAATTTTATTGTACTGGTCAAATAAAATGATAAACAATCCAATAACAGAGTGCAGATAAGATAAGAGATGTTAGTTATCCACAAAGCTTTTGTTCTCTATATTTTGCAATTAATTTAGGATTGCATGAGACTTTGGCCCTATTGACATCTCAACTAACACCTGATTCAAATCACAAAGAAGAAATGGGATTCCTTAGAGATGTCTTCAGTGAAAAAAGTCTGAGTTATCTAATGAAGGTAAATGTTTATTTCACAAAATTTCCTTTTCTTTGTGTTCTGTATTTCTCAGTATTCCTAATTTCTTTGCCACATTGTATTACTAAGGATTACTTTTTCTCCTATAGAAGAGAAAACTGAACAGAGATAATACATACATTAAAGTTACTTTAAAACAACAAACATGAACAATATCCTGTGAAAATTACTCTTTTTTGCTTACTCTGAAATGAAATTTTGCCTAGTTTTGAGTGAATGTCATTTTGAAGCTGGAGAAAGCTGCCATCACTAAGAATCAGAAGGGGGATTCTCTTGTTACATAATTGATACTTTCATTGTTAAAATAATAATTCTCTCTATTTGGAGGTTTTTGTTACTTCCATTTATCAATTAGTTAACTGACAGTATCAGTGCTCAGTAATGAAAACATTTTAGAGTGCAATAATCGGAATTTTCCTTTAAAACATGGAACCTTAGTCATAGGCGTCAACTTCTCCTGGCCCCGGTGGGTGCTCGACCACCCCTGGCCCGACTCCACCCCTGCCCTACCTCCATTCCAACACCTTCTCCAAAGTCCCTGCCCCTACTGGAGTCTTTCCCCAAATCCCCACCTCGGCCCCACCTTTTCCCTACCTCCTTCCCTGAGCGTGCCATGTTCCCGCTCCTCTCCCCTCCCTCCCACACCTTGTTAAGCTGCTAAACAGCTGTTTCATGGTGGCAAGCACTGGGAGGAAAAGCAGGGATGCAGTGCGCTCAGGAGTGAAGGCAGAGGTGAGCTGGAGTGGGGAGCTTGGCTGCTGGTGGGTGCAGAGCACCCACCAATTTTTGTCTGTGGGTGCTCCAGCCCTGGAGCACCTGTGGAGTCAGTGCCTCTGACCTCAACTTCACAAGATATTCTCCTATCTACAGCACCACCAGCAGCAAAAATATGAGCAGGACTATTCTGCTCTTGACATGGATCATTCATTAACACAGAGGTCCCCACACTGTGGGGTGTGCCCCCCCCTTAGGGGGCATGGAAGAACATTGGGAGGGCATGGGGGGCATGGGCCAGCCCCCATGGGGGACGGGGAGGGAACGCCACCCAGTTGTGGCCCCGGCTTCTGGCCTCGCCCCCAGCCTTCTTGGCCCCGGCCATGTCTCTGTTCTCAGCCTCAGCCCCACTCCCTACTTTGACCCCTTACCCCTGTCCATGGCTCCCTCCTTGGGAGCCACAGCCCCAGCTCCCAGGGAGGTGGCAGACAGGGCTAAATGGGGGCATGACCCTGAAAACTTTGGGGACCACTGCATTAACACTTATAATATTTGACTAAAGAATATGCCCTTTTGATGAAAAAATATGCCTCATGGGCTAATAAAAAGTGTCCAGAAGACTAATTTGGGGAGTACCACTATAGAATTAGTAATCCCAGTTAACACACTAGTAATATTAGAATGTTCATTTCAATCCTTTTCTTTACTGATTTGTCATCATCACTGATGAGTATCCACCAAAGTAGTGATTTGATCCTGCTATAAGTCTGATCAGTGAGGTCTGAATATGGGCAGAGTACTAACACGTAGCTGTTAGATAATTATTTAACGCAAAAGGTCAGACATCAATCAAGTCTTCTTTTTCTTCCTTCAAGCTACACTGCAGGGAAGATTCTTTCAGAGGGATAAGGGATTTAGGAGCACAAGTTGGGCTTTGTGCTCCTAAAACCCTCTGGCACCTTCAAAAATCTCCCATGCATTAGTTGCCTTGATGATATTTCCTTTGGACATAGATCCTTCTGGTTTCAGCAATAGGACTTTCAGCTAATGACCTCCAATACATTGCGGTATCAAAAAATCAGGAATTCTTGACCTTTGTAGTCACTTACCTGAAAACACCTATGTTTCAGATTCATGAAAAGCTCCGCCATTATGAAAGACAGAGTCCAACCCCTGTTTTACATAGTGCAGCAGCTTTAGCTGAGGATGTAAGTATGTTGTCCAGTAAATTCTTTTTGATGTCATAGATTTGTAAGTTACATACTAAAGAACTGAAAGTCTCCAACTGAAGTTAGTCTTGCATGGACTGAACTAAAACACAACTCACATATTTAAAAAAAAAAGTTGATTCCTGTTTCTGTTGCTACACATGAGTTTACAGACTCCTAAAAGAAGCCTTGAGGGAGCATTTGGACATAATTTACAGCATGTGTGACTGTGGAATTCACCTCCACAAGATATTACTGAGGCTAAGATAACAAGGAGTCCTTGTGGCACCTTAGAGACTAACAAATTTATTTGTGCATAAGCTTTTGTGGGCTAGAACCCACTTCATCAGATGCATGGAGTGGAAAATACAGGAGCAGGACAAATACATGAAAGGATGGGAGTTGCCTTACCAAGTATGAGGTAAGGGTATAAACACTGAAGAGAATGGAGAAACATCATAGCCTACATCTTTCTAGCTTAGGAGAATGTGATAGAACCCATCTGTACCCATTTATAATTGATCAGGAAGGGTACTCTTCAGTGATACATGAAGTTGGTCTCTAGTGCAGTGGTTCTGAACCCCTCCCTCCAACATGCAATAAAAACTCCACAGCCCACCTGTGCCACAACAACTGTTTTTCTGCATATAAAAGCCAGGGCCAGCATTAGGAGGTAGCAAGCAGGGCAGCTGCTCAAGTCCCCAAACCACAGGGGGCACCATGAAGCTAAGTTCCTCAGGCTTTGGCTTCAGCCCTAGCCATGAGTGGTGGGGTTCAGGCTGCAGTCCCATGCCCTGGGGCTTGGCTTTGGCTTTTTGCCCTGGGCCCCAGCGAGTCTTATGCTGGCCATGCTTGGTGGCCCCACTGAAACCTGCTTATGGCCCCCCTAGTGGGCCCCAGGCTCCTGGTTGAGAACCACTGCTCTAGGGGATGTTATCATGTACTGAAAAGCCTGGAAGTATTTGGAATATTTGAAATTGTTTATCACATCCCCATGACAATGTACACGTAAAGGCTAGTTAATCAACTTAGAGTTTAGTGTTGGTGTATTTGTTTAGGATTTACATCTAAAGGCCTCAATTTCTGTCCACATTCAGGCACTACTATAATATACACATAATAAAGCAGGTTAGAAGCATATTTTATTGAGATTGCCTTTAAATGCATATTTCAGTTATTGTTGCTTCTTTGAAACGTGTCACAGAAATTAACAAACATTGATCAGAAAATGCAGTTGCAAATATATTGCCTTATGTTCTTTTGTTAACTTTTTAAGGTAATTGAAGAATTGCAGACTACACCAGTGAATAATGAAGAAAAAGAGCTGCTTCAGCTATTGTCAACACCACATCTTAGGGTAAAACACATACTCCTAAGCAGTGCACGTCTCAGCATGATTCCCAGACAGAAAACATTGTTAAGGGCAAGTTACAGCTAAGATTACCTAAGAGGAGAGGGAGACCCCAAATATGCTTCCTAAGGATTGCAGGACAGGGTTCTATTCCTACACATTTTAAGAGGTGTGCAGAATCTGTCTCCTCCTGCAGATCAAGTTGACGAGGGGCTTGTGGCATGGGTGACTCTGTGGCAGGGCACCAGCACAGCACCACCTGCTGGTTGTCCTGGAAATTAGGTCTTTCAGCCCAGAGCACCCTCTGCAGGCCAGTGTCCCACCTGCCACTGGCCCCTGTATCCTTCCCAGACCCCAGTGCCCCTTTTTCTTGAGGTGCTGCCCAAAGCAGCGCCCATACACTCTGAGATTCCCTTTCCAGGTGAACCCCCTCCCCCTATGCCCACCTTGCTTCAGTGGCTACTGCCAGTCATCATCTAGCCCCCACTTATTGGGACAGACTGCAGTCTCTAAACCACTCATCATCAGCAAGGAGGTTAGGACCTGCTGCCTTTGCCTATGTCTGGACTGCCTCTCTGCAGTCCCAGTACGTATTTTGGCATTTTAGCAAGGCCTGCAGTTTTACCAGGCTGGAACTTCCCAGCTCCCTCTGCCCTTCTCTAGCACTGCTCCACCTCAGGTACCCTTGTCAGCTCTCAGGCAGCCAGGTCCTTCTCTCTCATAAGCTAGAGAGAGTGTATGTGTGAGCACCTGGCTCACAGCTCTTTTATAGGGCCAGCTGTGGCTGTTTCACCAATCAGCCTAGCCTATTCTCTCAGCCCCTGCCTTCTCCAAGGGCTGGCTTTTAACCTCATTTTAGCTGGAGTGGGGTGATTGCCCTGCTACAGGCTCCTAATGCAGGAAGGGTCATTATCCTAACCTCCTACATATTTTCTAAGGTGGGAGAAGAGAGCATTGTCCCCATCTTACTACCCCCACCAGCCATGGAATTAATTAATTGCTCATGACTGTTCTGAAGAACTTATTTTAACTCATCTGTTTCAGTCAGTGCAGGATCCCTGGAGCTGCGCGAGAGGATCAATTAGATCACCAGAACCCATGCGCAATTTGGGAGAGCCAGTTTAAATTCTTAGTTATTTTAAAAATGGGACTGTGAGCAACAAAACTTTGGTTCTGTGCATTAGCTCTTGAGTAGATGAGCCCAGTAAACTATGCTATTTCTCTTCTACATTTTGTTTTTGACAGAGTTGCAAAAATAAGTTAGAAGAATCTGTGGAGCCTCATGGTCATGTCTCTATTTGGGTTGCTATTATTCAAGAATCCCTTCTCCAGTTTACTTCAATTTGTTGAAAAGTTATGTTACAGGCACAGCTGTAATCTATTAATTTGGGAGGCAAGGGCTGGTGGATTTTATTTGGCTGCTCGATAATCATAGAACAGTAATTAAATATTAGAAATATAGATTTTGCACTTACAAAGTACCTTCCTTCCCTTTCAAGATTGCAAAATATTTGACAAATATTAACTTAATTGGGCTTTTTTAGGAGCTAGTCGAAACATTTTGGCCAGGAATCAAAATGTAGCAAACTATATTTAAACCTTTTAATTACACAACTAGGTTAAAAACATGTTATAGAACAACGTGAATCCAAAAATCAAACTAAAGCTCTTGTTCCAAGCAATTTTGTTGTTTCATATGCTATTGAAAGTTAAATTTAAAAAAATGAGATGTAGCCATAGAATGTGATATAGTATACCAGTAGACTCCCCATGAAGTTTTATGGTTGGTTGTCATCTAAGCTTCCAAATATCCATTATGTGAAATATTTATTGATGTAAGACAAACACTGTAATGCAGTCTTTCCAATTTCTTTTCTCTAATGCTAAATGCTTCTGGCTAGATCATTCCAGGGAAGAGCAAATGATTGGAGCAGATGAAAAGTGTAAAGGATTTGCCTGCAAAAAAGACAAAGCATTATTATACACAAAAATCTGCACAAGCAAGATAATTTTAAAGGGTGACTTGAAAAAGCAGTTAAGTGCTTTCTTTATCATTCCTCACTTTCAGTAAGTGCATGATCCTGTTCCTACTGATGTCCATAATAAAACTCCCATTGACGTCAGAGGTACTGGATCAGGCCCTTAAAGATGAAGAAAAGAGGAAATATTCGGGATTCTTTCTTTGAGTATGTAGGTGTCTTTTTAACACAAATTGGATCTTTAACTTCCTTTTTCACTAATGCAGGCAGAGCAGAAACTCATTACATTAGCTGTGAACCTTTGCACTGTTTTAGATGAGAAACAGTTTATGCTTGCGAAGAAAACAGTATATGGATTTTCACCAGAGTTGATAGGCTCTTTTTGCACTAGCTCTTATGTCTGGAATAAGAGAAATGGCATCCTTCTCAATTTTGCCTGTACTACTTTAATCTTTTATTTTTTTCTTATTGTACAGGCAATGCTTGTAGTACATGATACTGTTGCCCAGAAGAACTTTGACCCGGTCCTTCCCCCTCTGCCAGACAATATTGATGATGATTTTGATGAAGAATCAGTTAAAATTGTTCGTCTAGTGAAGAATAAAGAGCCTTTGGTATGTATAAGGTACTCCGTCTCTAGTCAAAGAGTGGTCCCACCCTTAGGGTACATCTACACTGCACACTCCTTTCTGCAGCATGTAGAGTACATAAACTACACACACCCTTAACATGAATATAAATAGCAGTATAGACAGTGAGGCACTGCTTAAACTAGTAGGGTAAAGACGCTCTTGAACCCTGTGGGTACGTACCTGGGTATAGCCCTACAGGGCTTTCTATTCACCCAAGGGGTGTCTCCCCATCTACACTGCTATTTTTAGCACTGTAATGACTCACTGCTGAAGTGTTTCCCCAGCACAGGGAAAGACTTCTGCAACAGGGAGCTGCTGGGGCCTTTTCCTGCCACAGGGAAAGACTCTGCCTTTCCTTGGGGTAGGGGAAGGCTCTGGTAGCTTTTAAACTGCTGTTCAGTGTCTTTCTGCAGCAAGAGTTTTTCCCTGAGGTGAGAAAAGAGGAGTGAATTTCATTCTAAGCAAACATGGCTGTACCATACATGTTTACATGGCTTGTGCAGCTATTGAATTTGGGCATCTCCTAAGGTGTGCATGAAGCAATGCTCATATGAAACTGTCTCATTCAGTGTACTTTGGCAACTGAAAACATACACAGCGTAACACACTAAGCTCTTTCTTCATTTCTATAAAGTTCATTCAGTAAGTTCTTGTATCCTGGAGCTTACACTGTGTAGTACAGGGTCTGACTGAATATTTCAAATTTAAATTTTTTCTTTAAAAAAACCAACCAGGAAATTCCATTTAAAAAAAAAAAAAAAAAGCTATATTAAAAAGTCCAAAAGCCAAAGTTAAGGTTATGCATTCGACCTCAATTCTTCCCCTTGTGCTTCTACATTACAAAACAGTCATCAATTATATACTATTTCCCAAATAAAATATAAATACAATTTTCTACTGTCATGGAGGACACATTTTGTAAGGTGTGCATTGATTGAGACAGGGCCCTATCTTAAATTTAAGAGAGAAAATTTATTGTACAGTTTTTAAAGATTTCCAAATTACCTTGGCTTTTTTAGAGACAAGCAAATCCCATAAAATAAGTAAATATCCTCCATAATCTGTACAGATCTGCAGTAAAATACTCAGAATAACATTGTCTCTTCTGTATGTTTTTATTTAATTTTTTGAAACAGTTACTTTTTTACTGTAAGATAAGTAAGACTTCTAGAATCATAGGACTGGAAGGGACCTTGAGAGGTCATCTAGTCCAGTCCCCAGCGCTCAAGGCAGGACTAAGTATTATCTAGACCAGGGATCGGCAACCTCTGGGACGCGGCTTGCCAGGGTAAGCACCCTGGCGGGCCTGGCCAGTTTGTTTACCTGCCACGTCGGCAGTTTCGGCCGATCGCAGCTCCCAGTGTCCGCGGTTCGCTGTCCCAGGCCAATGGGTATGGCAGGAAGCAGCGCGGACAAGGGATATGCTGGCTGTGGCTTACCTCTGCCTCCATTGGCCTGGGATGGCAAACCTTGGCTAGTGGGAGCCGTGATCGGCCGAACCTGCCGATGCGGCAGGTAAACCAACTGGCCCAGCCTGCCAGGGTGCTTGCCCAGCCTGCCAGGGTGCTTACCCTGGCAAGTTTGCGTGCCAGAGGTTGCTGATCCTTGATCTAGACCATCTCTGACAGGAGTTGTCTAACCTGCTCTTAAAAATCTCCCATGATAGAGATTCCATAACCTCCCTAGGCAATTTATTCCAGTGCTTAACCACCCTGACAGTTAGGAAGTTTTTCCTAATGTCCAGCCTAAATCGCCCTTGCTGCAATTTAAAGACCATTGCTTCTTGTGCTATTCTCAGATTAAGGAGAACAATTTTTCTCCCTCCTTTTAACAACCTTTTATGTACATGAGAATTGTTGTCCCACCTTTGTCTTCTCTCGTCCAGATTAAACAAACGCAATTTTTTCAATGTTTCCTCATAGGTCATGTTTTCTAGACTTTTAATCATTTTCATTGCTCTTCTCTGGACTCTTTCAATTCAGCCACATCTTTCCTGAGATGTGGTGCCCAGAAGTGGACACAGTACTCTAGCTGAGGCCCAATCAGCACAGAGTAGAGTGGTAAAAGGGATAGCAGACGTACTGACCCATTTGATTATCACATAAAAGCAGTGTCCAAACACAAGTTGGGTTGATGGCAAAATTAGTTACAGAGGAGGACAAAATTTACTTATTGTCTTCCCCCTAGGAAAAGAACAAATTCAAATTTTCAGAATTTAATCAGCGTTTTCATTATTTTGCCATTAAATGTACTTTAAATAAATGCTTTATCTTGGTTTATTATTTATGTTTCAGGGTGCCACCATCAGAAGGGATGAGAATACAGGGGCTGTGATTGTAGCAAGAATCATGAGAGGTGGTGCAGCTGACCGCAGTGGTAGGTTTCTGAATAAAAGCAGTTTCAAAATACAATTTATAAACTACATTTTAAAACTTGTAAAAAGTTCTAATAATTTCTAATGAAATTCTATGGTTACCCGGGAGCAAAGTTAGCTCTTTGAATACTGATGTTTACCCTACAGATATCCAAATAAATGCTTATACAGCACGTCTCCAGTCTCCACAGGGTTAATTCCTAATATATTTGACCTTGCACTTCTTAGAGGCAGCTCTCTTCAAATTTATTAAATGAGCTGAATTGGGCTTGCATGGAGATTTTATACATAGCAAATAAAGTATTGAAGTGTCATTAATTTTTGTTATAATTTGTCCTTTTTAATTCAATAGTAATACAATCCCAATGCTAATATATTACTATGATGAAGAAATATTAGTAAATTACAACTTTCTTCTGGTCTCTTATTAGCATTTTTCATATTAAAATAATCTGATAAGATGTTTATTGTAAAGGGACTAAAACAGTGCCATTAGCATTTTCGCTTCACATCAGTAATGCACCTTTTTAATCCGATTCTCTGGTAATATGGTTAATAGGATAAAAACTGCCAATAGAATGAGGAAGACTAGTCTCAAATTTTGATATAAACAAAATTTCAAGGCGGCTTTTTTATTTTTACTTTTTACCCAGAACCTTGGTGTGCTTTCAGCTCCGAATACTGTTGATGTAACACACCAAGTCTACTGTGCTGACCCTTTTCAAAGGCAGAAATATCAGTCTGAAATAAGAGTGTCTACCCAGTTATCCTATTGTTAGTACTAAGTCTTCCTGTAAAAGGTAGACGTCAGTGAATAAATAAGATCATTTAGTATGTCTTATTGATTTATGTAAAATACAAATGTTTTGTGTGTGGACCCATAGTGATTGAGAGCCATATCATTCTGTCCAGTTCTGTGCAGAACTTCCCACTGATGTAATTGGGAATTCCACTTTAAAACAGATGGAGAGAGATGTTCCTCTGGTATGATCATGAGCTGCTGGCTGGCTATTTTATTGTGAAATTCTAGTATGGTCAGTAACTAGTGCTGACATTACTAGGAGTACAAAACTAGACTGAATGAGCAAAGCTAAATCTTTTTTGATTTGCCCTAGGTTATAGTTTCAAAATTTAGCCCATGAGACTTTGAGGCCATGCTGTATAGAACTGTCTGTAAATGGCTCACAGCAGCAGAGGCCATTCAACATGAAGAATTAGCAGCTTATCTTCTAATTCTATAAGAGTTGTCCATCTTTGCAAGTACATTCCAGTATAATGTCAAGTGCGGACAGGGGACTGAGATACAGATGCAGTGTACCAAAACAGCACAGTAAAAATGGTCCCTCACTGCAGGTCTGTTACACAGACAGTGTGGTTAGACACTAAACTTCCTCCTGACCATTACCATGGGACACGTGGTTTGAAAAGTGTCCTCTCTCTCCCTATTGCCATTTTAGGTGATTATGGGTCATAGTTCAAGAGTGCCAGGTAGTGTGAAGGCAGGAGACCGTAAGGTGCAATCTTGGCAGAGGAGTACAGGACTAGTATGGAAAGTCATTTGGCACATATGGTTAACATGGGTGTGGGTAATAGGTGAGAAGCAGCTTAGCAGGCTGAGTATTAGTTCTAATATAGTTATTTTGTTTTTAGGTCTTGTCCATGTTGGAGATGAGCTAAAAGAAGTCAATGGGATTGCTGTGCTTCACAAACGACCAGAAGAAATTAGTCAGATTTTGGTCTGCTCTCATTTTTACTTTGAGATCTATTATTACCAAGTAGGCTTGTTAAAGCAGTAGATAGGTGACCCTTGTCCCTCAGTTAATAATATTACACAGGTATAACTAAGGACAGAATTGGGCTGTCTTTACAATGTCCTTATGAATTTATTCCAACTGTTTATAATCAAATAAATAACTTTCAGCTTTAAAGTTAAGACAGTTGCATGAAACTTTGAGTCTGAACATGACAAATGTGATACACATAGGTTATCTATGGCTCTGACCAACAGCTTCCCTTTCATGATTGGCTCATGACATGAGAATTGCAGATTAAAAAAAAATCATTAAAATATATACGGTGTATTCATAATGTGGTGTGCTAGGGAGCTGAAGGAAGCCTCATGTCAGAGGCATGGGTCTCCCATAGGCTTCTTGCACGGCTGAAAACCTCTCTCCTCACCCCCTATGACATTAACATATTCTTGCTTAAAGCCCCACTCAGCCCTCCTGTTTTCAAGCCCTGCTTATGTCTACCCCTTCACATACCTGCTCATCCCAACAAGGCCACAGCCCCAAGAGAACCTTGTCCCCCACTGCTCACCTCCCCTCTTGTGCCTTGGCTTACCATGGTCTCTGAGCAATGAAGCTGATGGGTCAGGGAGGCAGATGTGACTGATCAAAGCAGTCAATCAGCTAATGTTGTTTTAGACCAAAACTGTTATGCTGACTAAAAGGAATAGCTGTGTTTAACTTTAAAGTTTCAAAAGTGGCCTATATGTGAGATGAAGTTAGAATGTATGTGAAGTGTAGAGTTTCTGGGGACTATAGTTATTTAACTAGACAGACCTGAAAAAATATGTAGAAAACATGACAAAACCTTTTTAAATGCTCCCTTTTTAATTTTATCTGCAAAAATTAGTCAATATTGTACTTAAAAAAGACAGACAGTTCTATTATTCTGTGAGTTGTGTCTAAATTGGAAAGTAAATATAATCATTAAACGTGAAGAGAGATTTTTAGTGCAAGCCTCAATATAGGCTTAGCTTGAGCATTATTATACATGTCTCCTTAATAAATAGGATACTGCACAGGGTAATATATACAAGGGATAAAAAGGAACAGAATATACACTTGACATCTTTGGGGTATCATGGTAACCACCTTAAAGCTAAAAAAGTGTCTTTTCAAAGCTGAAAGCCTTAGTTTGGCATGTGAAGGCTGAGACAATTCACTAGCACCAGAAACTGAATTGGAGTGTGCTGCAGCATTTCTTTGTTCTAGTTCAATGGAAAGAAATGTATTTTTTCTTTTTCTCAGGCTCAGTCTCAGGGATCAATAACATTAAAAATAATTCCAGCCATCAAAGAAGAAGATTGTCTGAAAGACAGCAAGGTATGCAACCCATCTGAAATCTCTCTCCTTTTATTTAAAAAAAAAATAAAAATCTAGAACATAGTTCTGCAGTTCTTGTGCATGGAAGATTCTTGCTGATTTTAGTGGGAAATCCCACTTGCAAAATGAGACCCTAAATTGATTTATATCTAAAAGAATAATCAGGTACTCTCAGAAAAAAAAAGTTCTGCTAAACAGAAATAATTTGGATGATCCCAGACTGCATATGAACACTAATTTTGCAACAAGCTAGGGTACAAATCTGCTCTGCACTAGTCTGTCGCACATGAAGTGCCCATGTGGACCCTGCTGCCGTGCACTTTAATCTATACCCATTTCAAAGTGCACTATGGAACATGTAGTACACAGCAGCCTAGAGTGGGTAGATTTACACTTTAGCTTACCACAAACTAAGGTTAGCCTTAACTCTTGATGCATCTTCCCTCGTAGCATTTCCAATATCTAGCATTTTCTCTTGCTCCATTAAACCAAAACTCTTGTCCAGGCCTGCACTATCTCTGACCTTGAGAACTGTAACCACCTCCTCTCTGGCCTTCTTGAAATCCACTCAAGTCAAAAAGCTGCTACCATCTTCCTGACACGTAGCTTTGACAATGTTACCCCACTCACTCTGAGGTCCTCTCCACTGGCTCCAACTTCTTCACTGCATAAATGTAAACTTCAGGTCCTCTCCTTCAAGACTCTTCATGACTAAACCTCCCATGTACTTACCCAGTTGTCTGTATTGGTCATGAACCAGCCCAACAATTGCAGCCTCCAGTGTCTGCTAATCCTTTTCAAGGACTCCTTCCTGGCAGCTCCACATGCATGAAGTACCCTCCCATAATCAATTCACAAATCCACTTTAGATCCTTTCAAATATTTGTCAAACTCCATTTCTCTTCTGACCATAGTAAGATGCCTAATAATGATTGGCAGGTTGCTTATTACAGATTCTTCTAAATCTGGTGTCCATTTGTGTAGTACAAAAAAGTTCGGTAGATACTGAATCCTGTTACTTTTATAAATAAATAGCTAATCTACACAAACTTGTGTTTCTATTACTGTTACCACATTGCCCCCTTCCTAGTTCCCCTCCTTATTTTTCCTCTATCCGGTTGTTGCATTTTGTCCTTCTTTAGACAAAGCTGGTTTCAGCTAGGGCTGTCTGTGTAGATGTTTGTGCAGTGAGGCCCTGGTCCTTCTTTGGGCCTCGGTGTGCTATCACACTATTTCTTTTGATACTACCTAGAAAAAGTCACATGTTCTACAGTAGTGAGCAAATCAAACTTGTATGTAAATGTAGCTTGATACTCTTCCACTTCAGTATGAAACCACGTATAAGCCGTATAATATTTAGGCATGTGGAAATGCCATTCTAAAAGTGCTTTAAAATTCTATGTGGGACAAGCAGCAAAGAGTATGTTATTTTTTCTTGAAGGTATTTATGAGGGCACTCTTCTGCTATAATCCAAAAGAGGACAAAGCCATTCCCTGTCAGGAGGCAGGGTTGCCGTTTAAGAGGAGACACATCTTAGAAGTTGTGAGCCAGGATGATCCAACATGGTGGCAAGCAAAACGTGTTGGTGATACCAACCTCAGGGCAGGATTGATCCCTTCAAAACAGTTCCAAGAAAGGTTTGTCAGTGAAAGTTATAGGATGATACATTCATTAATCATAACCATAATGTTATATTATTTTTGTCGTGCTTTTACGCTTTGTTTGGGGACATTACTTCTTATTTTATGACAGGAAGTATAGGAAATGCCACACTGGATCAGACCAGGAAGCTATCTACTCCAGCATCCTGTCTCTGACAGTGGCCAATACCAAAAGCTCCAGAGAAAGGTATTAAAATCCTCAAAATGGACAAATTATGCAAATAGCCTTCCTAGCTCAGGTGGTAAATTGTTAGTTTATGTCCTGAAGCATGAAGGCTGACACAGTTTCTCCTTTTTTTTTTTTTTTTTTTTTAACCTAGTGTAAGTGTCTCTCCCTTGAACTTTTGTAAGTTCTTGACCTTATGGATACCATGTGGTAATGAGTTCCACAGGTGCTTTATACATTGCATAGCAAGTATTCTCATTGTTAAATCTGTTTCAGTATTGGAAATACTTTACACAGGACGATATTTTGTGTTTACAAAGTAATTTTCTCTTTCCGTGCTTCACTTTTCTCCTCTACAAAATGGAAATAATACTTCCTATATCTTCTCCACACTTTGGGTTTTGAGGCTGAATTAATTTTGTTAAGGTGAAATGCTTGTATAGAAGGGGCTATATGAATGAAAAATGTTACACAATGCAGCTGCAGAGTGGAGAAACAAGGTGTCCTTCCTTTTTATTATGCAAGAAGACTGTATAGTTTAAGTTGATTTTACCACTTAGCATTTTGTCCATTTCAAAAACAGACTTGAGATGAAATCCGGAAGAAAAGTTGCCAAAATGTCCTTATTAAAAATTATGTAAATTGGCTAAACCATGTATAAATGATTGAACTGCAGCAAGTAGATTATTTAGCAGATTGTAGTTCATAATCCAAATCTGCAGTATGTAATACAGATATGGAAATGAGAGTTTCAGACCACAGCATATAAATTTAAGCACATGAAAAATATTTTTGGCATGATGATAAATTAAGAAGCTGCCAAGAGGCATAATAGATGGAGAAAGGAAAACATTGTCTGGAATTGTCAAGGATATTGGAGAGAAGATCCTGAACAACTTTTTTTTTTTTAAGAATAAGAGAAAACAAGTGATAGAATATAACATGGAAACTGCTGATAACTAATAGTGTTGGGACAGCTTGAAGGTAAAGCGCAAGATAAACTGTTTTCTATCCAAACTCTATAGCGAGTTTTTTTTTTTTAGTCTGGCATCTGGCACTGTCTACTGTCAGAAGACTGCATACTGGGCTAGAGGGACAATTGTCCTGGCCCTCTATGGCCATCCTTGTATTAGTCCTGAGAAGCTATCTAAAGTAAGGACCTGATCCTGCTTGCTCCTGAGGACCACAAGCTCTCATTAAACTGTGACCTCTTAGGAGAAGAGTAAGTGTGTGTGTGATTTCTACATAATGTTAAAATCACCCTTCTGAAAGAAGATGTTCTGTTACAGGTAGACAGCAGACCAACAAGAACAGAAAAGGGTCTTTCCCCCTTTATACCCAGATACCTCATTGTTACCCATTCAAGTGGCATCTTTTGCCTCTACTTAAAAGACCAAGTTTTTTTCCAGGCAACTTCTGATTGGGTTTGAGCTGAGTAGGGAAGCCATGCAGAAAAGCCCTTTGTCACTTGGAGATAGGTCCTGAAGCTGCCTCAAAGACTTACCATCATCATTAGGGATTTGTTACAGACATCTCCACCTAAAGGGCTGCTACTGCCACTGGGATTTGGGCAATACTAATGCTGCTTGGAGCCAAAGATGGGGGAAAAATACATCCATGTGGAGAGGACCTGAAAGAGGCCACCCTGAACAACTGCTATGGTCGAGATGAAGGGAAACTACTGTGAAGAATCA
The DNA here is from genome assembly GCF_003597395.2 of Chelonoidis abingdonii. Lineage (NCBI taxonomy): Eukaryota > Metazoa > Chordata > Testudines > Testudinidae > Chelonoidis > Chelonoidis abingdonii. The sequence goes on from NC_133789.1 coordinate 66,461, forward strand.
CCACAGCTGGTGAGAGTGGAACAAAGAGAAACTACTCCAAGCACTTCAGTTTTTCCTGGAGGAGGATGGGGTTCCCCATTTTCTCCTCAGGAGAGAGTTCTGCTACTGGAAAGGGAAACAAGAACTGCCTGCCCAAGTTACCACTTCTGTGGGAATGAATTGCTGCTTCAGCAGCAGAGTGTAGTAATTAGGGCTTCCTTTTGTTTTAATGTTCAGAGCTATTATAAAGTTTCCATAACAAACAGGGCTGCATTATGTAAAAATTAGAGCATCTAAAAGGGGCTGTTGCCTATAAATGCTATAGATAAACGTTGCAGAAAATGCCAGGTATCAGAGGGTAGCTGTGTTAGTCACATGAAGAATGTATATGTGCCAGTGTGTATATTTATATGTCTGTATCTGAAATTTTCACTCCATGCATCTGAAGAAGTGGGTTTTTTACCCCCAAAAGCTTATGCCCAAATAAATGTTAGTCTTTAAGGTGCCACCGGACTCCTCGTACTTACAGCAAATGGAGATATCTTTGAACAGCATGAGATTTTGAAGTGAAGCAGATGGAAGGATCTTGCAATGATTTCAACATCTATGTCACCTATTTTGTACTGGTATTGAGTTTTTACACATGCCAATCTCTTAAAACAATAAGAGAAAAGCATCAGATATTACCTTAGACTAAAATATTAAGTGTGAGTGTCAAGCCAGCTCTGAGCTCCTTAAATGCAAGGAGGTTGTTGATGTAGGTTGTAAATTTTCAAACGCACTGGCAGGAAAACAAATTGATGCTGCTATTTAGAAGTGTATACTGCTGCTAGTTGCCAAGCATCTGAACTCCATAAAGCACTGGGATTTTAATTAAAAAATTAATCAGTAACAACCTCCCCTCCCACACATATCTGAACCCTTAATTCCACAGCATCTTTCTACATCTGGTCAGGTTGACCCAGATGCTGGTGAGAACTGTGCTTAATAGGCACCTTACTGTAGCATTCACCACTCTCTAATGTGCTGCTGTCCAAAGCATAACAGGCAGGGCAGTCATGGGTCTGAGCCATCTTTGTGGCTATGGAACACATCAAGCAAATTAGAAGGGCACAGCCTAGTGCTCGAGAGAACAAGTAGTAAATCCTGTCCCACTGCTGTGAGGCTACAGGGGAAGAGGGGAAAGGTGCTACCTACACTCCCTCCACTGGCACCCATTGGTAGTTCCAGTGTTTGCACTGGAGTATGTACAAGGGGAAGGTTAATACCATGGTCGCCATTAAAGTGAATTTCTGGGGTAGTGTTGTTTGTATGTACTTGTATCTCAGTTAGGCTGCCGCAGTTTCCAAAGAGCTGGATTCAGCTGTTTACCAAAGTTCATCTTTTTAATTAAAATGTTTTGGCTGTACTTCAGGCTGTAATCTCATTAGTGAGCACTCCCTGGGGGCATGAACATAAAACCATGGCCACAGAGTCAATTTTCAAAGCAACTCACTCACAGCCAGGATATTTTTGTCAGTAGCTGTCCTAACCTGGCTGTATTGTACATAGATATCAGTTAAGTATGGCTGGTATTCCTCTGTGTTCTAGAATATTGGTAATTCTGCAAATATTAATCTCAGGAAAACTATTATTCCCCTTCCTGGGGATAAAAATAAATATTCTGGCACTCCTCTTTCTCAGCTCTGGGGCTCCTCTGTATTTGTGTAAGGGATTAAACTCCCCCCTCATGCATATACATAATGTAAATCCCTGGGCATCTTGTTTTAGCCCCCATCATGGAGTTGTGTACTGGTATGTAGTATAAATAACTGTCTTTAAGGAAGGTTCTCCAGTGATCATTGCAAAGTGCAGTTGTCTGAAGAAAAGTTAATCACTTTTGTTAAAAGTAGTTTTAAAGCAGGTAGCTAAATTTTAAGTATAAAACTGAAAGTTTAGAAGCTGGTCAAATAATTTGAGCACTCTAGAGTATTTCAGTCATTCCTGGCTGTCTCACTTCATCTCCATACAAGATGCTTTTCCAGCTAGCTCAGTTGGTTTGTTAGATTTTTATGGAATAAGCATGAAGCTCCAAGATCATCCGGCAGACCCTGGATAATTTCTGAATATCATATCTTCAAATTATGTATTTTGGACTAGATATTGATCTCACACCTTTGACTACCCATTGAATTCAGTAAGTGGAAGAATCTGATGGTAGAATTTGGCTCATCTTTCATAGGTGAGAATGAAATTAGGACTTAGTTTTTTGTTTTACCTTTGGTAAAGAGATTGGAAAAAAACAGTGGGAATAGAAACAAATGTACTTTGGAAACAACCACACTTTCATACTTGCATCTGTATTTCTGTGATAGTCTTTCCCTGGCATATTAATCTTTTGGCATCTTTTTTTCCACCTGTTACCCAGCAATGACAATTTGAAGTCATTAAATTTAATATTTAAAACATGCATCTAAGCCAGAATCAGATACATTTGCCTTTTGCAACGTGTTGCAAGAAAAAGCTTTAATTCTTCACCCACCATACCATCATATGTATAAACTGTCTATATTAAATTTCTCTTTATAAGTCACTCATGTATAACTATTTAATATTTAGGCGTTTGAATTATAGAAGAACTATAGGCACTCTGCAAAACTCCAAAACTGTAAAGAAGCCATTATGTAAGTTTCAACAGATCTTTATTTCTTCAATGAATTCACTGTTGATATATCAGCTTTCCAGTAGGTTGACATGATTAAAATCATGTGCTTAAATATTTGTTACTCTGATGTCATAAATGTTAATGATTATTAGCTGTCACATGGAAGGATTTGGGTTTAAGTTTTGCCCAGTATTGCCAGTCCCAGGCATTCAAAAACAAAAAAAGAAAACCAATGAATGAGCCCCCAAAGTCATAAGATTCATTTAAAAATAATGACATTTTAAAATCATGAGATGTTAAACATAATAAAGTTTAGACTTGCTATTTACCAGCTAGCCTTTGAGCTTTTCTGGGGTCTGTGGGTAGGGGCGGGGGGGCCACATTTTCAAGCTTTTTTTTTGCAAGCTTAAGGGCTGGAAGTGTACTTAAAATTAAGCAAAGAGGAAGTGAGGGAGAAACTGAGATTATCACATAATCTTATGCTTTCAAAAACTGGGGCTTTAAAGGCCCTCACAAAATAATCCAAGATTCATGATAAAAAGCAAAAACAAAACAAACAAGAGTTGGGAACACTTCCCACCTCTGGACTTCTGTGCCTCAGGATGAAAGGAGAATTCACTATTCCCATTCCTTAGAGTCTATGCCATAAGAAAGCTTTAGCATGTGAAAGGAAACAGCTATTGGATGGTGTCAAGTATCAAAGGGGTAGCCATGTTAGTCTGGATCTGTAAAAGCAGCAAAGAATCCTGTGGCACCTTATAGACTAACAGACGTTTTGGAGATGCATATCATCTGACGAAGTGGGTATTCACCCACGAAAGCTCATGCTCCAAAACGTCTGTTAGTCTATAAGGTGCCACAGGATTCTTTGCAGCTAATGGATGTTTATTAGCAACAGCTGCTGCTACTAATGATGGAGGGGAGTGGTAAACGGGTCTCAAAGAAGAAGAAAATGATACTCTTCCTGGGGTCATAGAATGTAGGATGGAAGTCTGGGTAGCAGTTCTGTGATACCACTAAGTGTAACTGGTTAAATGCTGCCCATGAATGCTTACTTCAGCTCTTATTGGAGTAAGAATGCCATGTGGATGGGTGAGGCTAGAATTTGCCCAAGTATTGCCACCTTGATGTAGAAAATAAAGATGCTGCTGTGCACTAACCAAGCGAGCTAGAAACCAAAGTTTTCAGAAATCAAGCAAATAAAGCTAGGTATCAAATGGCTCCGTTTTTAGAAACGAATGTGCTTTCCCCTGTGCAACAAGTGAGCTTCTAGTCTCTCACACCCACCGTCTGCTTTCCATTCAGTACCACACACACACACACACACACACACACACTAGCTACAGGGAGGGAAGAGTGTACACACAAGACAGCTGTCAGATAAGTTTATAAATCAAAGTGTTTCCAAATAAAATGGTTTCAATTAGCCTTTGTTAGGCTGCATGTAATGCAGATTGCCTCCTACTGCTTTTAATAAGACACTCTCAAGGAAGCCAATTAACCAGAGCTGCTGGATTTAATGCTACACTTTTGCAAAGGTTCCCGAGCTGGTGTGGAGATATTAAGGGGAGATATCACTTCATAGGTTCTTTTAGTATAATTTACTGAGTAGCCTCACAGCCAAAATTCTTCCCTTCATTCCATTGTGATTATCACTCATTTGTCTGCCCATCTTTTAACTGTCTCACTTCTATCTTTTACGCTAACTGCAGATGATCAGTCTTCTGAGAAAGGTAGGTACTCTGGCTATCCTGGTATGAACAAGCAATGCCTTTTCCTAAACAGACAGGAACTCCCAAAGCAAAGGAAAATGCTAAAGACAATTTGCTCCAACAGCCGTTTTTCTGAATTAGAATTAATCTGGAGGTATCTACAAAAATACTCAGTTTCCAGTTTACTCCAAATCTAGGACAAGTGCTTCTTGTTAGCTGCTGTGGGCCAAATTCTGTGTTAATTTACACCCTCTGCAGCGTGCTCAGGGCCATATGGTGAACAGGAATTATAAATTGATGCAGAACTTGCTATGTTTGGAGTCATACAAAAGGAAAAAAAAAGTGGCCTTGGCACCTTCTGGGACGCCAGTATCAATCTTGTTTAATTTTCTTGGCTATTAATTTGCACTGCATTTTACTATGTTACTTTCATTCTAGTCAACTAGATTAAGTTCATGTTGTTTATAAGAGCTATTGTATTACTTCCTTGTGTCTTTTTAACAGCAGGTGTTTTCTTAATTAACTGCTGTTCCTGCTGATATTCTCTCACGCTCAATGTGCTCCTTTAGAAAAGGCTATCTCAGGTGTTGAAATTTAATTCCACTGATTTTGTTCATGGTACAAATTGCCTTCTGTCATCAGGTGGCCAGTGACTTAGCTTTTGGGGGAGAGGGTCTAGGAGGGAGGAAGAGAAGGAAACAGCTAGTTACAGCGATGCGAGGGGAAAAGGTCCTTTAACAGTGAATCTTACACTTAAAGTTACTACAAATATTTTCTGTTTCAGTAGACATACAATTCACTGTTACGCATCTGCATTGAAAGAAAAGACCCCATTAATGTTACTGGACTGACATGCAAATATCAGCGACAGAAAAAAAAAAAGAGCCCTTACTTTGGACTGGGATCTGCTATTCATAGACTCTAGGACTGGAAGGGACCTCGAGAGGTCATCGAGTCCAGTCCCCTGCCCTCATGGCAGGACCAAATACTGTCTAGACCATCCCTGATAGACATTTATCTAACCTACTCTTAAATA
>NC_133789.1:71856-78503 GCF_003597395.2 Chelonoidis abingdonii
GGTATTCAATATCTCCGAACTTCGCTAGGGATACCGGAGGGAGCTGCAATCGGATCGTAATAATCCAGGAGACAACTTCTGTGCTCTGATACCTCTAAGACATGCATTGCAGATTGCAATAGTGAGAACTACAGAGCGAAGCAATTTGGGACTTGACTCAAACTGAGAGTCAACAAATTTTAATGTGTAATAGTAGTTTCTGTGCTAATCTCTTGTTACAAAGGTAGATAAAAAGTAATGCATAAGAAATAACTGGCTTTTTAGCAGACGTCTGGATCACATTGTACGAATAAAATAAGAAACCGAAGAAGCATGCACAAGTAAAAATACTAATGTCCCACTCACGAATCGGCAGCAGGTAATAGGTATAATATAGTCAATACTTGAAAACATAGTGTTAGCATACTTGATCACTTGCCTGGAATAGAAAACCTAGCGTTATGCTTTTTAGGTACTACTTTAAGGGCACCCCTGAAAAACTTACCACATTAAATGGCATACAGTATCGCGAACTTTACTTAAGTGAGCAGTAACAGTGTTTTACATGATCGGAGTTTCTTCAATAGCAAATAGCAAAGCCCACAGGTAAGTGGGGACATGGAAGACCTGGGAGTGGTCGGAAACAAGAGGGAGCGGGGCTATTGGAAGAGAGAAAGGAGGATCAGGGCAAAGACTGGGAGGCAAGAATTCAAACCAGTATCTTTAGATGCCTATATAAAATGCATAGAAGGATGGGTAATAAGCAGGAAGAACTGGGAAGTGCTAATAAATAAATACACTAATGACATTGTTGGGCATAACGAAACTGGTGGGATAATACACATGATTGGAATGTTGGTGTGATGGTACAGTTTGCTTAGAAGGATAGACAGGGGAAAAAGGGAGAGGTGTTGCCTTTATATATTAAAACGTAACACTGGACTGAGGTGGAAATGGGATGTAGGAGAAGAGAAGATGTATGAGAGTCTCTGGGGTAGGCAAAAAGGGGTAAAAAACAAAGAGGTGATGTCGTGGGCTAGGAGTCTACTCAGGCCACCCTAAACCAGGTGGAAGAGGTGGATCGAGGCTTGTTTTACAGAACTGACAGAATCATGTCGCAATAGCCCAAGATTTGGTAGTGTTGGGGACTTCAACTATCCAGATATACTGTGGCGAAAATAACACCATGGGGCACAGACACCAGTAAGTTCTGGACTGCATTGCAGACAACTTTTTATTTCAAGATAGGTTGAAAAAGCTACAAAGGGGAGTTAGCTGTTCTAGAAACTTGGATTTTCACACAAATATGAGGAAACATCAGTTGAGAATTTGAAAGTATAAGGAAGAAATGCTATGGGTGAAAGTGATCAGTGTAATCATACAGTTTTGCAATTCTAAAGGAAGGGCAGAAAGGGAGATATGCAGCACATAGAGACCATGGATTTCTAGGAAGGAGGATTTTGAATACCAGACTCAGAAGAGCTGATAGGAAGGTCCCATGGGAATCAAGACTGAGGGGAAAAACAACTGAGGGAGTTGGCAGTTTTTCAAAGGGACACTATTAAGAGCCACAAAAGCAAGCTATTCCGATGGGTAGGAAAGATAGAAAATGTAGCAAAAGACTACCTGCTTAACCACGAGATCTTGCATGACCTATAAAATAAAAGGAGTCATATAAAAAATGGAAACTAGGTCAGATTAAAAAGGATGAATATAGGCAAATGAACACAGGAATGCAGGGGCAAGATATGAAGGCAAAGGCACAAAATGAGCTCAAACTAGCCTATGGGAATAAAGGGAACCAAAAGACGACTTTCATCATACATTAGAAGCAAGAGGAAGACCAAAGGACAGGGTAGGCCCACTGGCTAGTGACAGGAAGAAACAGTAACGGAAACTGGAAATGCAGAGATGCTTAATGACTTCTTGTTTCGGTCTTCACTGAGAAGGTCTGAAAGGAAGTCTAACAAAGTGAATGCTTATGGAAGGGGTAGGTTAGAAGATAAATAAAAAAGAGCAAGTTAAAAAATCATTTAGAAAGTTAGATGGCCTGCAAGTCACCAGGGCCCGATGAATGCATCCTAGAATACTCAAGGAGTTAATAGAGGGAGGTATCTGAAGCCTCTCGCTATAATCTTTGGAAAGTCGTGGGAGATGGGAGAGAATTCCAGAAGACTGGAAGCAGGGCAAATAGTAGTGCCCATCTATAAAAAGAGAATAAAAACAACCCAGGAAACTACAGGACCAGTAGTTTAACTTCTGTGCAGGGAAGAAAATGGAGCAAATAATTAAAGAAAATCATCTGCAAACACTGGAAGGTGGTAAAAGGTGATGGGGAATAGCCAGCATAGGATTTGTAAAGAACAAATCTTCACCAACCGATAGTTTCTTGATAAGATTAACGACGTCTTGTGGATAAGGGAGAAGTGTGGATGTGTATACCTAGACTTTAGTAAGGCATTTGATACAGTCTCTCATGATATCCGTATCGATAAACTGTAGGCAAATAACTTTAGATGGGGCTACTATAAGGTGGGGTACATACCTGGCTGGATAACCGACTCAGAGAGTAAGTTATGAGGCTCCCAAATCCTGCTGGAAAGGTATAACAATGGGGTTCCGCAGAGGTCTGTTTTGGGACCGGCTCTGTTCAATATCTCATCAACGACTTAGATGTTGGCATAGAGTTCACCGCTTATTAAGTTGGCAGATGATACCAAACGGGAGGGAATTCAAACTGCTTTGGAGGACAGGGCAAAATTCAAAATGATCTGGACAAATTGGGAAGAAATGTCTGAGGTAAACCGGATTGAAGTTCAATAAAAGACAAAATGCAAAGTGCTCCACTTAGGAAGGAACAATCAGTTTCACAACATACCAGAATGGGAAAGACTGTCTAGGAGGAGTATGGCAGAAAGAGATCTCAGGGGTATAGTGGACCACAAGCTAAATATGAGTCAACAGGTGTGATACTGTTGCAAACAAAAGCAAACATGATTCTGGGATGCATTTAACAGGTGTGTTGTAACAAGACACGAGAAGTTATTCTTACCGCTCTACTCTGCGCTGGTTAGCCTTAAACTGGAGTATGTGTCCAGTTTTCTGGGCACCGCATTTCAAGAAAGATGTGGAGAAATTGGAGAGGGTCAGAGAAGAGCAACAAGAATGATTAAAGGTCTTGAGATATGAACCTATGAAGGAAGGCTGAAAGACTGGGTTTGGTTTAGTTTGGAAAAGAGAAAGACCGAGAGGGACATGATAGAGTTTTCCGGTATCTAAAACGGGTGTATCAGGAGGAGGGAGAAAACGTTGTTCACGCTTAGCCTCTATGATAGAACAAGAAGCAATGGGCCTTATAAACTGCAGCAGGGAGGATTTGTGGACATTAGGAAAAGTTTCTAACTGTCAGGTGGTTGGCCACTGGAATAATTGCCTAGGAGGTTTGTGAATCTTCCATCTCTGAGATATTTAATTCTTGCATTTGTATATAGGCATCTAAGATACTGGTTTGATCTTGCCTCCCAGTTTTGCCCTGATCCTCCTTTCTCTCTGCCATTATAGCCCACGCTCCCTCTTGTTTCCGACCCATCTCCCAGGTCTTCCATGTTCCCCACTTACCTGTGGGCTTTGCTATTTGCTATTTAAGGACTCGATCATGTAAAACACTGTTTACTCACTTAAGTAAAGTTGGAATGTTGCCTTTAATGTGTGTAACGTTTTTTCAGGGGTGCCCTTAAAGTATAAAAAGCTAAGCTGTTTTCTTTCAGCAAGTGAGCAAGTATGATAACTTTTTTTAGTATTACTATATATACCTATTACATTCTGCAGATTCTAGTGATTACATTTTTACTGTGCATGCTTTTGGTTTCTATATTTTATTGTAAATGAATGATCCAGAGATCTGATAAAAAGCCAGTGTTATTCTTATGATATACTTTTTATCTACCTTTGTAACAAGAGATTAGCACAGAAACTACATTAACATTAAATTTGTTGACTCTCAGTTTGAGTTCAGAGTAATGCTTGGTCTGTAGTTCTCACTATTGCACTGAATGGTGCTAGAGTCCAACAAGAAGTGTCCTGGATTATTAGATCCACTTGCAGTCCTACGTACCAGGGAAGTTGGAGAATGAATACCAGCCCTTCTTCTGAGTTGCTTTGTTTTTATGGGCATGTATAATTATAGTGCTTAAATGTTCACTAACAGCAACTCTGAGCAGATGTGATGAAAAAAAAAATTGAGATGTATTCTGGGACATTAAGTGGCAATTTAATATAAACCATTAGCCATGGGCTAAACTAGCTGTGTCTTTAATGCTTGTTTATATTGATAATACAGGAAGCAAAGCCTTCCCTGCAAACCAGATAACATAGGTATTGTAACATCTTGCTTCCCCTTCTCTCATCTTTATTAACAGAAGATTGTGACTGTGAGGGATATTTCAATGGACAATATATAGGTGAGGAACCTAATCCCCAGTACTCTTTCCTGTAAAATATAGTGTGTATAATATGCTTATCTTTAAATCAGTAGTTGCTTTTCATCTGAATTTGTTTCATGTAAGTTGTTAACTCAAAAACTACATGCAAGGATACAACAGGCCACTGACAAAGCCTGAGCTTGGCACCAATCCAGAAGATTCAAGAAGAATTCATCCCAAGGCAGCTCCTTTGTTGTGGAGACTCAAATACCTCTTTCCTCTGCACAGTTTTCCACCTGATAAGCAAATGCAGATAGTTGTCATGAACTTCCCATGGAATAGATGTCTTTATGCTACAGTAGGGGGTTCATTGCATCTCTTTATGGAGTTAAGAATTCTACTATTCCCACCCTTCCCCATCATTATAAACAAACTGGTGCATGTGGTGCTTAACAGCAAGCCAGTCTTCACCATACTAGTTCTTACTGAAAGACGTGCAGCTTGGACAGTTGGCTAGGAAGATACTTTCTTTAATGTTTGTTATATTTTGCTCTTTAGCTGGTTTGCGGAGGAGCTTTAGGTTAAGCCGAAAGGAGAAACACAACAACCAGAATCAAGCAAAGCAAGCAGACGTATCCGAGTTCCTAACATATGAAGAAGTCACTAAATATCAGCATCAGCCGGGAGAAAAGCAGAGACTGGTAGTTTTGATTGGTATGTCACAAAACTGGTCAGACATTTTTCCATCAACTTTTTTTTTTAAAAAAAACCTTTTAAAATAAAAAGCTGAAAAAATTCCCTTCCAGAAGCTATAAAGCAGCATTCTGGTCTTGGCAAGGTCCTGAAGTTTACCCTGATTTCTTGCCAAAGAATTTTGACCAGGACCTAGGCCTGTTTACTTGTTAGAATAATTTATAAAAAATCAGGATGTCAGAGAAAAGAAGGCTCAGTAAGATTTTCTGCAGTTCAGTAAGCCTAGCAACTTTAAGCTACCCTGGAAAAATACCTAGACTCAGAGTCTGGGGGATATCCAGAAAAACTAAATGCTATGAACAGAGTTTCTGCTACAGTGACTGGATAAATATCTGTCTGGTCTCCTGCCATTTAAGAATCAAGCTGCTGCTAGTGATGCTTTTTAAGGTAAAATGGGGGTAGGGCATGCGTTCTTGCTGTTTTGTGTACAGATTTCCTTAAGCCCTCTCATACATCCCATTTGTGAGATTGAATACATTCCCTCATTCTGTTTGCAATATTTCTTTCAGCACCCAAAACACGTCAGTTTTCATTTCCTTATTGCTTAGGTTCTTTGGGAGCCAGACTAAATGAGCTCAAACAGAAAGTTGTGTCAGAGAATCCACAGGAGTATGGTGTTGCAGTTCCACGTAAGTAACATTTACAGGAATCTGTTTGTCCCCACCTTTTACTGTATACTGCATGAAGTAGTGAAATGATTGATTATAGCACTGTCCAGTCTGTTCCTGTTCCCGCACTATTTACATGCATTTTTCAGAAATAGCTCAAGTTCTTCCCCCTCCTTTTGAGGGTCTGCATTTGTCTCTTATTGACTCAGCATATCACATCTCCCTCTGGTATGCACAGAATCTGGAATCTTGTCAGCTCCTTTGATTTATTTTTTTTTATTACACTTTCCCAAATGAACAGATTTTTTTTTAATGGATATTGAGAAAAGCAAAGACTGTCTACAGGGGGAAAAAATTAGACTGTAAATGTCAAAAGTTAGAATTAAAATGAGACATTTCTTATGATTCAATGAAGAAAAATTTAGGCTTTGTTCCTATTTAAAGATGATGGTGCAGGATTATCTACAGAGTTTTAATTCATCAATTTAATTAGAGAGAGAAAAATATAAATCTAAAGAAATAGAGAGCAATAAAGCAGGCAAACTCCTTAAAATGGAAGACTGATATTTTGAAGCCTTGATTAACGTGTTTATTTTCTTCATACACACAAAACCACAGTGATATGCAAGATTGGAATTTAAAAACATATTCCAGACAGTGGTTGTGCTCTGCTGATGCAAGAGTTTTGGTCTATCAATTATACGGAGATGGTAACTGATGGTATACAGATTGAAATTAGCAGTTTGTTTAGAACTTTGCAATATCATATCTTATCTGAGTGCCCCAAAAAACTGATTGGGACAACTCTAAATCAATTTGTCTTCCAGACATTTTAAAGCTATATCAAGGGAATGTCAAATGTTTGGATAGAGACTATTCCCCCTCT